>NW_010139331.1:876-15631 GCF_000699245.1 Pterocles gutturalis | reverse complement strand
GGGGGGGAAAACATATGCATGTTTGTTTTCTTTTCCCTCTACACAAACCTCATCTCAATAGTCCTCATAGCTCACCTAATTTACACTTTTTAATCTGAAACATGCCACTTGAAATTTATAATACTGTATCTTAAAGTATTCCTTGCTCAGGGTTGGAATACATTAAAAGTTTTTCTAAGACACAGCATTAATGCCAATTTATAGCAACAAGGCATGCAAAAAGTTACCTAACTCACCCTCAAATGCTACATGGATCATAGAAAACAACTTATCAGATGTGGCTAAAAAGCCCTCCTGTTCCCTAATGACTGATCCAGCTAAGGGAATCCTGTGCCTACTCCAGCCTGTCAGCACCACAGGGAACATCCCAGACTCTACAGAACAGGATAAACTTCCAAAGGTCTCAGTAGAAGGATTATCCAAGGAAGGGATAAGGATCAAGCCCAGTACAGGTGCATTGAATCTCTGTATCACTAGATGTAACATAAAATAACTGTTTAGCCTTAATGCTCAACGTGGCAATAACCCTTCACCATTCCTGTATCTTTCATAGTCCAGCTTTGTGCAAAAGAAGAAAGTAAAAGAGTTTCTATACCAAACTTATGAAGAAATTAAAAACTGATTTAGAAAAATAAAATTTTAAAATATCCAGTTTTGGATTTGAGGTCTCTGGTAGATTACAAGGGAAAAGAGGCACATGACTTCCTTCTGAGGCTATGCAGAGACCCACTGATAGAAGCTTCAAATTAATGCAGAAGTTACTCACCACATTTAGGGAAGGTGCTGGTCTCCGTGTTGCAAGGTTAGAACATGCTAGTCTCAATAAAGGCTCTTTGAATCAAACGAGAACTAAGTGGTTTGGAAGCAAACATATATATACACATCTCTATCTCAAGGTTTAACCTACACACCAGGATTGGGGAAACCCCTTTCTTAAAGTCATTCTAATGTTGAGAGCATATTCATATCTCTCGAACAAACACAGCCCACACAGATCTACTTGAAAGGACTGCTTGTAAGAGACCACAGAGGATTCCCTCTCGTCCTTCAGATTACCATGGAACAGTGACACAATGGTACACCCACACGCCAGCAAGAGCAGCTCTGTGGGAAAAGCAGCGGTCTAGCACAGTGGAAAAGTTGCATCAACTCAAAAGGTATAGAACACAAATATTAATCTAGAAGTAGAATAATTTACTGTAAGGAGTAGATAGGTCAGGGACCCATTTCTAGGAATGCATTTTAATTAGAATTTATTCTAAAGGTTTCCCTAAAGAATCAATGCTCAGTTCAACCAGCTGCAGTCTCCTCATCGGAAGTGACATTCACCTCTCCCCACAACCAGAAACACTACTTCATGACATCTGATTTTCTTGCAGAGGAAGAGGGCGTATAGAGGTGGAGACTGCAGAAACGTCTTCCCTTCCCCCAGTCAAGAAGTGATGCAGCATTTTCAAGAGTATACTATTCATTTCAGGCTATAGTCCATTGCACATAGGAGTTGATTAATCAAGTTTCACAGATTATAAAAATTAACATTATCATGCTGTTACCTAGAAGTGAAAGATAGGTATGTTGAGAAAAAGGTTCATCTTTCAGCCTGATTTTTGTATTGGTTTCAGTTTTCACGACAACAATACCTGTGCAGTTTTGCACCAAGGAGCACAAACCACTCTGATATTTTCAGGAAACTCCTGTTAGCTTCTGGGTTGGAAATACTAGTGATCTAACTGCCCTGAGAGCATTTTCCTCCTCCTAGCAGAAATACCACAGCTGCTCAGTAGAGCACAACGGATCTTTCTCTGTCAAACAATTCACCCTCAGCCTCTCACATGCACACAGACAGTAATCATTTGCAAAGTCATGTTCAATTCACCACAGTTTGGTTGAAACAAAACTATTCTGGAAGCATTTGCAATTATGCCAGAAGAAACACAGGCCAGGGTCAGGATGTGGGTAATTTTCCCTGCCTTTCTCTGAAGGGAGTTTAACTATGTTCATACCTCCTGGATAAATGTTTTAACTGCTGGAGTTACAGGGTGTTTTCTCCAGTCTTTTGCAGTAACAGTCTTCCATTACATGTGAAGTATTTTCTGTTACTTTGTTGGAGCAAATATTAATGACTGCAGTTTGATGGTTCAGACATTTACCAACAGAGTTCAGATTTACTGTCTGCCTGGTCAAAAAAAAAAAAAAAAAAAGGACCAGCATCTTCCACTTCTCATAACAGCATCCTATGCACTCAGCTCCACATCAGTCACTTTTTCTTACTCTGATCTTAGTTCAGTTATATCAGTGTTTCTCTAGTTTAGTTATATCTAACTGTTTCTAAAAAGCAGAACAGGCTCCACAGGGGAGGCTGAAAGCAACCCACGAGCAAAAGCTCAGTAGCAAACTGCTAGAGAACAGTCTCAGGAGGCACATGGCATGTACTCAAATCCCTCCAAGCAGCAAAAGAAATTCAAGCCAAGAAATACATCTCTGGAGAGTGGAAATGCTTTTTCCACTGGATGACAGAGTAATAAGGGAATACCATTACTTCTTCCTCAGTAATGCATTCACACAGAATGCGGCGAATCTGGCCTTCTATGTTTTTGGCTTTCACTGGACTTAAACACAGCTTTCACCTTTGGACTGACCAACATGTTTAATTTCTGTGGGACTGGAAATAGTTCAGGGGGTTGTTGTTGTCATTCTGTCACCATCTGTCAGCTCAAAAACAATGATGGGACTGAATTAAAACTTTCCATGTGTGCTGTTCTTAGGTTTAATATCCGTCACCTGTTCAACCGCAGCACTGTGGTTTCTGCCAGGGAGGCCAGGAATAATCAGATTTCTCCTCATCCAGAACCAGGCAAAGCCAGGACTGTTCAGCCTTTAAGGTCAGGTGCCTTCTTACCTGAAAGGCAGCACGCCATTCTAAGAGTTAAGAGAATTGACCAAAGACGCCAATTTATTCTGGAAGTGTTCCATGAATAACATGAAAAATGTTTATACAAACATTTTAACTGGAATCATTCTGAGCCACACACATTTACCGTCGTGCTGGGCTACTTCTAGTGCCTCTCAAGAGTCATGCCCGAAGCACACATAGGAGGGCTGCGCTGTTCTGTCCACTGCAGCAACAGCTGCCGTCTGCAGAGCCTAAGAGGGAACAGCATCCTTGCTGCTTCCAGAGAAGAGGAGATGAAAACGTGGGCTCTTCCTTTCCTGTTAACATCACCTTAACAGCCACCTTGACTCAAATGATTATATTGTTTCATTTTTAACTCCTGTAAATGTTAGTGATATGAAAGTAATGACATTTTCATCACAGCAAAGGAGGCACAACAAAATGTTTTGTGGGGGCAGAGAAAAGTAGTAAATGGAAAAAGTGAAGGGGATTCCTTCCTCAACCTCTAGTGGAAAATTGTGGGGGTACAGCAGAAATCACATAGGCATCCTTTTACCTGACCTCCCCATTCCCCCTGTTCAGAAGAGGAAAACCCCTTTGGCTACACCATACATAACTAAATAATAAAAATTTCATTGCTTCTCATGCATACCCAAGCTGCTTATCTAGAGAAAGTCCAGATTGGATGGCTGCCATTCAAATTATTTTATTGTCCACTGAAGAACAGTTTGTTTAGGGGCTTTCCATAGGGGAAAAATAAGGAAATGAGTTAGAGAAAATTTAATATAATGCAAAGACAGCAGCTTAAAGTACCGGATCCTAGGTGACTTGTAAAGGGCTTAATTGCCATGTAAGTATTATTCAGGAGAGAAAAGATCACTACAAGGAAGGAAAGAGACTGAAAAAAAGGCAATTTTGAAAGTGCTCAAAACAGATTAGGACTCCAGTATTCTGTAGAGGAAGCTGAAGGCAGATTTGCTGTCCAGGAAGTTTCTGAGATTTAGTTTTAAGTTTATACTTTGATACCACACTTAGGGTCTTAAGAATTCATTCTCTGAAACAAGGCAGCCTGCTGTTCTTGACCCAAGTGTTACTCACTGACTATCTACAGCTGTCCTCCTCTCTCGTTGGTGCATGAATGAGAACTGCTTCCACGCACTTACATTTCTGTCAAGCTGAAATAGGTTGGCTACTATCTTCTTTTTTTATACTTTTTTTTTCAAACAGGTTCACATGCCCCAGAACAAAAAGCAGCAATATGAGGCAGCCAGTTCCAGCTGTCATGTTTCTGAGGTAACCTAACAGTTAATGGTGTGAGTACTACATATCCCCACTTGATACAGAACTGAAATATGTTTTTGTGATCACAGAAGTGACTTTCCCAGGGAGGAAGATGCTGCTATGTAGGTTCTACCCTAAATTTTAATGAACCATTTTGATTTCAGTTTGGACTCAATCAATTTTTGCCTGAGATGTACTAAAAGTCAAGGCACTTTCCACCCATTGTCCTCCTGCTCCCTGTGTGGCTTCTGCTTAGCCATTAAAGACCACCCACAACAATTTCTCCCTTCATTACAGAAAAATTGGAAATGCCACAGCTCCTTTATGAGGTCTCAGATGGTGACTCAATCAATTCTTCATTTCTACTCAAATATATTCTTACACTATTTCACTGGATTTGCAGGGAAATGTTTATGAAGTTAATACAATAGCAACTATAAACACAGGCTATACAGCAGGCCAGCAAACAGGTTCCACTAGAACATCACCACAATGACAGCATCGCATCACAGAAGTTTGACTACAAACCCTTTTTTTAGCCAATAAGGCCACCTCATTCTCCAGCTGGTTGCACACTCATTAGCTTGTACCACTACTTTTCTTACTGAAATATTGCAGTGTTTAATTTGTGTTCCAAACTGGAGTTAAATCTAATTTTAGGCAACGTCTGAACACCCAGAACAGCGGACACCTCCACAGAAAAGGCCAAGGACAGACAACAAGGTGTTCAAAGCTGAGTTCAAGATGATAGAGAGAATGAAGGAATATCACAAACTGCATCACCACCCCATCGTAAGTGTAAGGCAGACACTCTTGACACTATCCTTTCTAAAACAGACCATACAAAAATGTGTGGATTAAAATACGTCAAAAAAACCCCACATTTACAAAAACTATCCACTCTTTACCACGTTTGTTTGTCCCTCTGTATAGAGCATTGTGGAATTCAAGCATAGCAGAGGTTCTTGTCACATTAACTAAAGCACTATGAGAAGCTAATGATCATAGTAAGGAAACACTAGAATGATACTCAATTGAGTAATACACAATAATATCAAACAGTATTGTACAGAAAAGTGGCTCCCTTGAACAGTAAGCTTAGCCTGCCTTTGTCAGCTACCACCAATACTATAGGTTGTAAATTGTCAACTGAGCACAAGATATGAGAGCCTGGGTTAAAAATGAAAGGAAAAGGAGGCAAGGCCCAGTGTACCCAGTAAGAGCAACTGTTTGCTGTAAGCACAGGTGGCTGAATAGAGGAAAATATCTTCTCCTGGGTTTGCAGCTGACCAAGGGCAAACAGGGGAAGTGAAAGCATCTCGTAGGAGGTATCCTGATTGCTGGTGAATGGCGAGAAAGACACTTTGCAGGAGAGGAAGGTGTTGAGGGATAGCATCTGCTACATTTCAGATGAGAACTGTACTCTCTCAGCTTCTCTGGAGGATCTGATGACCTTCTTTTCACAACCACTAATACTCAGCAGACTGCAGAAGCTCCCCCCCACCCCCCCAAGCATATGAATCTAATTTTCCTTTTGTGAAATCAATAATAATATCTGCTTACAACTTTGCTGTATGGTTGAGCAAGACATACAAGTGTGTGGTAAAGCTAATAACCACATTAGAGAGTTCTCTCATTGTTAGAAGCCAGATCCAAACATTTCTAATGCAGCTCTCTATCACATAAGCACAGACACACACACAGTCTATAAAGGAAAACATTCCTATATATTATCCTACAAGAAAACTACGCTAGAGTTGTTTCCTGTTACCAAAAGAAAGGACTATAAAAATGAAGGAACTCCTGATCTTAGGCTCCTATTTCCACCTCATATGACCTTAAATTTATGGAAACTGTACCCTTGTGTTATTCAGATTTTGCTCATAAAACATAGACTAAGACAGTGTGTAAGATTTAGGGAACAATCAAGAAAAATGTAAAAATTCTTTGCACAGTAAATAAAAAGGTTGTTAAAATGATTAATTTTTATAAATTATGTAAGGAAAAGTCATTTGCTGTAGTGGAGATAAGGTCCCTCTTTTTTCTTTCTTTTCCTTTTTCTTAAAAAAAAAAGGGACTCCTTGTCCCATAATCTACCCATTAATTATAACCTCACTCTAAATCTTTGTGCATTCTACTTTTAAGGAAGCCTTAAACCACAGCAGAGAGACAATTAGCCCAATAAATATCCCATTCCTACCTGTAAGTCTTTTAAATGTTAGCAAGCATTCAAGCTTAGTTCAACCTAATTTCCTAAAAAAAAAGCATATTCAGCTTTTGCAAACTGAAGATGGATGCTGAAAAGTGATTTAATATAACTGAGAGGATTATTCAGATGAGACATTCTATCACAGCAGAGAAATAATAATGCTCATAGAAATTAAAGTGTTTGACTACTAGCAGTTCACAGTCTCATCAAAGTACCAAGGTGACCTTAACTGTCCATATAGAGATCTCACTACATAAATGGCACGCTATTTTCAAAATTTCTACAGAATGCACAGAAACTTTTCCAGAAGTGACAAAAGCGCTCAGGTCCAAATTTTCCAAACCAGCCAGGCTCCATACTATGCATCTTAATGCCATATGGGAATGTCAAGAGCCCCCTCAACTGGTCAGGTCCCAATAGCCACATTTTATCCAGGCTTGAGTCTAAGCCAGACCACAGATGCAAATTCCCGCGCAGAATCACGTGAACAGTTAGCTTGGCTCACGACACTGCCAGCTCACACAAACATCTCGGTTCTGCAGGCATATCACGTGAACAGTTAGCTTGGCTCACGACGCTGCCAGCTCACACAAACATCTCTGTCCTGCAGGCACGCCTCTGGACCCTGTAGACACTAACAAATCACTCCACCCAGACCTGGCTTTGACCCATGTGGGTTTTGCACTGTGATGGGGCTTAACAGTTTCTGCTCAGCACAACGTGAACCAAGTCTGCACTGCTGGGCCCTGAGACAGCCTCACCTGCATGGGACAATGGGAAGCCCAGCGTTCCTCACCAGTGACCTTCACTGGAGAAGCCTGACCTGTACCAGCCAAGACAGTCAGCTTCCAGACCCAGAGAGTCTCCATAGGGACCTACCTGAATGCTCTGCACCACACTGCCCCCGTTCGCAGTACATGCTGCCCTGGGGGGCAGCCCAGCTCCTTTGGCCCTGTTACCCTAAGGGGACACTAGGCATTTCAGGGCATCGCTATAAGATTCTGAGTCTTTAGCACTTAAACACCTTTGAAGACAAGTAAACCCAAAAGCATTTTGGGGGTTGAGGGATGGAACTGTCTATGTCCTCCCCTTTATCAGCACAGACACTCCTCACCCTATCAGGAAACTGTCTCCTGAGGTCACCCGTTCAGAGCAAGGCCCCTTAGAAGCATTCTTCCTAAGGAAATCCCCTCACCTTCGGTTAAGAGTATTTTTAAAAGTGTTCTTTCTCTTAAAGCATTAGTCAAAGGCTATGGGAAATTGTACATCTTTGTGGCTTTTATTAACTTATTTCCTTTACAGCAATAAGCTGTAAAACCAGTAGTGAGACTCTTTTAAACTCAAGTATTGCTGTGGGCCCTTCAGCCACCTCAGTCTTTTTTAATGCTCAGTAACCACCATCTCAATATATAACCACTTTCCATATCTTAATATTGAAGACATTGATACAACTTGCTTTCAAGTTGTGACTTTTGTGAGGTTTTTGTTGCATGCCTAGACTAAAATTGGAATTGCTGAGTTCTGTTTAAATGACAGATAAAACCAGAGAGGGACATGAGAAAAAAATTGCCAAGAGGTCTTTCAGAGTCCAAAAGCAGCAGAGAACAAGTTGTCTCACCTAGTGCTGACTGCAGAGGTAGCTGTCACCAGCAGAACAGGGGAGTCTGGATTACAGCCTGCAGAAGCTCTCAAGTAAACTCTGAAAATAAGGAAGGAAATCCAGAGCTGAAAGGGTGAACAAAGTAAGTGTTTGGAGACTATACCTGGATTATCTGTGTATCTCTGCAGACATAAGAAGGCAGGACCAAAGGCTACTGCAAATTGAAATTTCCATCTCCTGTGTGCACACAGATTTGAGATGTGATCAAAACTCCAGCTTGACAGACAGTTGCAGCAGTTACTCCAGATAAAAGAAAGCAATAGACCACGGTTTCAGAAAACAGTCGCTTAAATCAACAGGGGCTAAACCAACAGTAACGTAGATATGAGGACAGTCGGATTTTTAATGAAAGAAGGAAACTCAAAGCAATCTTCCATGCCAGAAAGAAACATTTTTAAAGCGAGTCAATTCTGAATCCATAACAAACACACAGCCACACACAAAAAAAGCCAAACCAGACTGTGCTTCTTGCTGAACAAATGGTAATATTTATTACTGGGAACACACAAACTATTATGGTTTGGGGTTGGGTTTCTTTTATAATGAACTTCAGAGATAGACACATAAGTGCTGAATAATATTTTCAGTTTGAGATTGGTTTTGACCTATTAAACTTCTAAGATGCTTACTTCTTACTGGAATCACCATTAATCCCCAATTTAATAAACAAAAATAGCAACAACATTGCTTGCTTACCCTACAACTCCCCCGAGCCTTTCTCTGTTTTAAACTACAACCTACGCAATGGAACAGCATTATATTTTAGCAATAATATGATTTTATAGTTGGAATCCCCTTCGGTTTGAAGCAAACAGCAGCAGTGACTCATTAAAATGCATTTTAAAAAGGGGATTTCCTACTGAAGTAAAACACTAATGAACATTACAGAAAACAAAAGCAACTAAGATGACAGCAAAGAGGGAGCCCACGGATCCACTAGGGAGGCAAAGCAATTACAGAATAAAAGTAATGCTTTTTATTTCAGCTAGAGGTGCATAATCAAACTGGATTTGCTGTTCTAGAAACGAAACTAAAAGACATGTTGAAATGTGAGCCTTCACTCTGAAACCCAGCTGAGCCAACGCAAGGCTGCTTTCATCAGTCAGCAGCGGTTTTGTAGCTTTCACTTCATCCTAGATTCTGGCAGAGACAGAACTGCCCTTTGCATCACCTACAATACTGTATCTGACACAGAACTAGGCTTCGGTTTAACTATCGCACAAGATAATAGAGAAATGTATTATCAAGCAGCAAGCCATTACCCAATACCTGGGCTCATTCCATGAGTCAGAGCGGAGCAGTCTACCACTTTCAGTAAGTATCAAGGTCATTTTTGCAATTACTGTTTCTAGTAAAGACAAACTCCCACGTACAGTGAAAGCAAGAGGATGGTTACAAACTACGGGGGATGTTTCATATGTAGGCTGTACAAACAGGGGACACCTTCTGCCTTGCAAACAAACACCAGGAATTAGGATTTTTAGTAACTGGGTGACAGCCAGCGCATGAGGTTCTCACAGAGTGCCAGCACTCCAGTACGTTCATGGTAGCGTCATGTTGTTGGGGGGGAGATCACCAGCAGGCAGAGGATAAAACCAGAGGCTGTTCTTCCACTGAATCACAGTGCTACCTCACCAAGTCACACCATCTGTCTGCTTCTGTCCAGGAGGCATAAGAAAATTGCACAGCTTAATGTTCATACTGTACTCAGTCTTCCATCAAAAGGTATCACTGCTGACTGAGCATAGCTGTATTTAGGTATCATCTCTGTACTGAGTTTAGCTATGTAAGTTCTACTTCTTCAGTACAGAGAAATGGGAACGGGAGGCAATGCTACAAAGTCAATCTATCCTCTGCCTCGCCATCTACCTGCATTGTTAGCACAAAAACTGCTTGAAATTAAGCAACAATTCAAAAAAAATCTCACTTTTAAGTGGCAGGCATAGAAAGCAAGAGGTAAGCAGGCACTGTGAGTATATGTTAATTAAAAGGAAAGCAATATGAGCTTATCAAACAGCTTCTTTTCTCCACATCAACCGCTGTAGGAGAACTGTGCCAACACCTCCACCAATTTGTTTGTGAAATCTTAATACCTATATATAAATTAGAAGAGGTAAAACTCACCCCTCTGTAAAACTCTTATTCTTTCATACCAGAGTTTTGTGGATGGCTTTTTATTAGGACGAGTCCTCTGGACTGAATTCTAGATCCACGTATTAGAAACCCCTTTTTACTTTTCTCAGGCTCAGATGGCTCAATTATTACATCTAGAGAAAAGACATACAAACAGAAAACTAGCAATGAAATCAAGGACATCAGTTGAAGGACTAATCACACAATCCCATAGAAGCAAAGAGGCCTGGAGTGGCTAAGGAAGGGAGAGGGTGAATGACAGAGGCACAAGGCATACAAGGGAAAAAGAGGCTATGTGCTTAGACAAAGGGAGGGAAAAAAAAAAAAGTTCAGTACAGCTCTGCTATGCCAGAAGAGAATCCACAGCATTTTCTTGAAGTCCCTCATCTGTCCTTCTCAGTCTGTAAAGGACAAAGCTAAATTTACATTCATTATATTTATACACACACAGATAAAATATTCTGCCATGCAAGAAAGAAATACTAAATCTTTTTCAAGTCTCTTTTCAGTCTTGTTTTCCAATCTCTCTTCTTCAAGCAATTGATCTTGCTACAACTCCCCCACTATAGTTTCCTAACCTATAGGCCGAACAATAAAGCTGGTTGAAAAATTTCTTAAAACTGGTCTGTTTGAAAATAACTCATTAAAACCACAACTCTTCTGCAGAAACGTAATAATTACAAAAGAAGTTTTACAGAGTTTAGAATTAATTTTCTGGTGAAAATGAAAAGGGGATGAATACTGGGCCAAAGGGAAGGAGTAGGACATATAACCACTGGCCTGAGATGAATCCATATGCAGATGCTTCAGGCACTCCAGCTCAGACAACAGCTCACCTTTCCTTTGCCACTCTCCACACCCACTGGTCAAGTACTTCAGCTCCCTCCTTGCAGAGAAGTACACAGAGACCAGCTTCTGCTTTCATGTGAGGTGGGGCACAGGAAGACACTGGAATCTGCTGCCCACCCATTTCCCCCCCTTCCATCCCCTACACAGCCAGGCACCCCGATCTCCTTATCCCCAAGCACAAGCAAAGGCAAGTGTTGGGGAATAACAGCCTCGCTCTGAATTTGTTGCTGCCCTTGTTACATTTGTGTCTCAATCAGCTACTGAAAACCTACAGAGCCACACCTGGGACAGCCTTGTCCTCACCCCCATCCCTCCTGCAGCGGCAGCCCAGTCCTCACCCCTTCCTCCTTACACCTGAGAAAATAACTTAGTTCAGGGACAGTGAGACTAGCTTCTCTGTCACCAGCAGTTTTCTTTAAAAAGGTCCCAACAAAAAGGTCCCAAGTATTACTACAATTTTGTTAAATCATGCAACCCAGATGAAGACAACAACCATCCTCCACCTCCTGCAGCAGTTAAGATTTATACATACAAACTTCCTAGTATCTACTCTTTTTTTTCCTCTGGAGTTTTACTCACTCTTTCAATATCCCTCTGGGTCTTCATCATGCTGAAACATGAAGGGGGTACTGCAGCTTATCAACAGCATCCCAAGTTCTTCACTGGGAGGAGTCCATCACTGCTGTTGGGGGTCCCTCTGGGGTCATATTTATCTTTTCTTATCACAGTCAACTCTCTCTTACTAAGCTACCAGTTTAAGTCTGAAAATTACACCACCATTCACCCCAGCCCAACTGACATAAAGGATTATTGTTTGTTGAGCGATTACATCTAGGTTCTCAGGTATTTACATAAATAGTTTTTACAGAGCAAAGCTCAGATAGGTTAGGAATAACTTATAATACATAAGGAATAACTTACAGTAAGTAATTGCCTACCTATTAAGCAACATTCACAGCAAAAGCCAGCTCAAGGCCAGACAAGCCCTGAGACACCCCATTGTCTGGTCAGTAGAACACCTGCAGCCTGTTACTACTAACTGCAAAAGTCCTACTCACCAGGCTGCAGTCTCCATCCAAACTGCCTCTGTAGCAACAGCAAAATGTTGCTTACAAGGCAATGTACACAGCACATCCATGGAGCATGTCAACCTGCTACGTCTTTGGAAGGACCAACTACACAATCACTAGGTGACTAGGTACCTGTACAGACATTGTAAGTGCAGAATTAATTGTGCAGGCCTGACCCGTCCCTGAGGAAACTCAAATCAGTTTCTGGACTGTAGGAGTAAACATGAACTTTTTCATCTACCTACATAATATTATATGTTGAGGAAGAGAAATCACTTGGATGATATTTAAGAATAACAGAGAAATCATTTTGATTATGTTTAAGGATGTATTGAGAGGGTAGCATCAGACTTAAAACTGAATTGGTTAAAAAACAAAAAAGCAACAAGCAAGTATTTCCGCTTTGTTTTCATCCAAAGGAAAATTTGTATGGCTGTCTCCCTCTAGCATTCCAATTAAAAAGGTATAAAATAAGACTTTATACTGGAGTTAGAGCATAATTATTCCAAGAGACAACAGTAGAGAATACCAACAACCATTAAATCAGTCAAGATTAGGCCAAATAGACTGATATTTTTTGCTTGTAAAGAATAAAGAAATGGAATTTCTATAGCAATGAAAATCTTAAGAATTGCTAGATTTCTGCTTAGTTGATTTGATTAACTACTGATTCAAATAATTTGCTTTATCAGTTCTGAAATCTCATTTTTACACGTGAAGATCTGTCTCACAATTTAGTAGTTCCAGAAACTGCACTGAAGGAAAATCCAACAGTCCCCATAAAGTCTGATAACAAGTATCATCTTTCAGTTCTCTGCTGTCCTTAGTTGCCAAATAGCATCTCTGAAGTAGTGTATTTCATCCTGTCTACTAACTACAAGTTACAAAGACAATCCTGAAAAACTATAGACTGGTGCAGAAGTTTAACCGTATCCCATGGAGAGCATCTGGGCAACTTTTTGCCAAATAAACTTTTCTGTTTATTTCTTCCTCAAAAATGAGATACAGATTCTGTGAAACATCCCACAAGGTGTCAGTAAAGATGCAGCAGCCAAAATCCTCCTCAATCACCCTCCTCTATCTTTGCTTCCCCTTTCTGTGAAGCATGGTACACACAGCTTTGAAAACATGAAAAAAAGAGTTAATACCTGGGCAGAAACATGCTTGTGCAGTGCTGTCCTTTAAGCTGTGGCCTATTAAGCAGCTAGGCTATAATTTAAACAGTGAATAAACAAATTAGTTACACATGAATGGGAAATAAAAATCAACTTTTGGCACCAATATTTAATGAACTGGCTCAAAAAATTTGCAGCAGGTTTTCCATTTTACACAGTGGGAGTCAGCAGAAGATGCACTGCTGCCCTTTTCAGACTCCTAATATGGAAAGAGGAACAAAATCAACTATTAGCTCTGCCTCAATTCCATATTAATATTAGGAAAGATGTTTTATCTCATTTTATTTTCATCATTCACGGTTTTATACCTATCTTTTAACAACCGCATCTATCCCTGAGAGCTACACAGATGTTTTGCAAATAGTAAAAATAGGACTATTTAGCATAAGGCTTCACGTATTTTACGCAGAAGTAGTTTCTCAATAGCTCAGGGTCATCTGTCAGACATAAATGAACCAGATACCAACAACTGCAGCATAGCTTCTAGGAACAAAAGCTCCAGGAGCATTTGTGATCTGCAAAAAATATTTTAAAATGGGAAGTACTAATATGGCTACTGCAAAAGCAGTGGAAGCAAGACTGCTTCCGCTTCAATAACCATTGACCTGGAAAAAGCAACTGTGACAAATACCATTGCTTTCTCCAGAACATCCAACCTAAATTTGTGCCACGACAAACCAGTGGGACTAAAGCTTCTTCTACTGCTGGCTGTGTTTTGGATCCTTTTTATAGCTGATGAATTAATTAATGGCTTTCTTGATATTTTTTCTCTTTTATCCCAAAACCATATACTTTCAAGAGGAAAATACTACATGCCAAGAAAAGTAATATTTCCTTAATATGTTCCTTCAAAAAAAAAAACCTGTGTTTATCTTGGTTTTCATGTGACTATCACCTATTTCCATTCAAAATAGCTGATTACTGTAAATTTGGCAAGTCCATTTGCCTCTCAGGTTACTTTGCAAACAAAACAAACTACTTTGTGGCTACATCCTTCTGTGCTCCTCCTCCACCTCAGTAAAGTGGTTTTATTCCACTTCATACTCTATAAAGATACATCAACCACTCTTTTAAGTGATTTATCATTTCATGAGCATGGTGCAAATTATGCCAAAGACTTCCCGCTTTTTCCTGGTCTGTGTGACCTTGGATGGCCAGCACTCTTATCCTCCATTTATACTCTTAACAGGTTCAAATAATTTGTCCATTTGCCCTAGTATTTGTGGAGCTTTACCTTATATCACTATGGCAAGACTTATTTTACAGCTGTTAAATTTGTTTCCCTAAGAAGGGTATTTTTTCCTGCTTTAAGTTTCATAGCCATGTTCCCCCACTCCCTTGGAAATTTTAGAGGCTTTTTTGTGCATAACAACTTTTAATTAGTATCTGTGGAAACCGGAATAAAAATAGATTGCTTTTTGAGGCCCTTTACATTTGTAAGTTCACCATTTCAGAACTAAGATTTCTCCTGATTGCTAATAACTA
>NW_010139331.1:0-862 GCF_000699245.1 Pterocles gutturalis | reverse complement strand
ATCCCCCCCCCGTTTTCCCCTTTGGCTTCCCCCCCACTATATCACCAGATTTGGGGAGCAGGATGTCTACAGTTATGGACCTTTTAATACACTTCAGGGAGTCTGGAAATGAGTCATCTGAAGGATCTCAGAGAGCCCCGATCTCTATTTTTTTTGTAGATCTATTCACTAATCTATGTTTTGATTAGTCAATTTCAGAAACAAGACAGACCCAAGGGTGGTATTTGTTTGTTTTGGAAAACAGAAGTTTCCCAAAGTAAGGGGGATGACTTCCAGATATTCCCCTCAGAAAGGAAAACTTAAAACATCTCAGGTAAGACTTGAAAAAACAGTACAACCAGTTTCTGTTGGATTATTTATACCATTGATGCTTGGTCACTCAGCAGCTCTAACTCCTCAGCTCAGGTTTTTGTCCTCCCAGTCATACTGCACCCTCCCTGTCCTGGAGCAGACCCACTCCCTCTCCTGGCAGCCACACCCTCCTTCTGCGGGGAAAACCAGCATTTTAAAGTTCCAAGAGTGGATTTACATGTTTAAGCTGACAGAAAAAAGTGTAGGCTTTCAACTTCAGTATCCTCCAAAAATGTGCCACGGCTACAGTAGCCTTGTTATCAGTTCGTACCACAGAAACCACGAAGAAGAAAACAAGGAAATCCCTTCAGAAATACCTTGTCACACACAGCTCCCTGGGCGCCGAAATCAGAGCCCCAAGCTTGATGAGCGCTACCGCCGAGAACGAGCTCTGCAACCCATGCGTTTGAAAGCACCATCGCACAGAGAAAAAAAAACCCAAACCACCAAACAACATTCAACATCTCTCCCTGTTTCTTCCTAATACTCGGTTCTAGGGCGAAGGGCTCCC
>NW_010139330.1:0-5702 GCF_000699245.1 Pterocles gutturalis | reverse complement strand
TTCTATGATTCTATGATTCTATGAAGTCTGACTTTTTAAACACTACCAAATTTTACATGCAATATTGACTGTCAGACCATTTTAAGGTATCCAACAATCATAAGGCTATGCACAAGAAAATTATGTAGGTAGCTTATTTTGCCATCTCTTTATCACTCTTGCTTTTTCAAAATGCTGCCTCATTAATACTGTGGGGTTGAGGTCTTGTGTTTTTCTGCTTTGCAGGGGTTTGATGGTTTTCTTTCCCAAACCTTAGAGTGTATCATCAGTGGGCCAGAAATTTGGATTTCTTCTCATATTTTGTGATGACTTATTTCCTGCAGCTTCCAGGTGAACCATATCTTTCTTGGCAGCTTTCATTCCCCTCTCATTTTTGGTATGTTTCAGTTAAAAGGCAGGGAACTGCTGACCTGCATGGCACAGCCTCATTTGCTTTTCCCTGGGGTTAAACAGAGAAGTGGCACATCTGTCAGTACAAACTTCCACATCTAAGCAGAAGAGAAAGTAAATAAATAAACCAATGTTAGAACGGACCTTCTGAGTGGGTGAGCAGACTTAATGGTGATCCATAGGGTAGTTCTGTCTGCTTTGAAGTATTAAATATAGCAGCTACAGACAGTGACATGAGCAAGAGACAGCCTGTTTCTTGGAGACAAGACCAATTATGTGGAAAGAACCATCATGAAAGATCCCTAAAAATTCAGCCTAAGATTTTCTGTGGCTTCACAGCGTTAGGCATGCAGCATATTTTGAACATCTCTGAAATCAAAATGACTTAGTAATAGCATGCCTCTCCACAAGGTTATAGTAGCATCCAGAACATTCTTAGCAATCTCCCCAGAGATTAAGACTTCTTGAGCTCGCAGAAGAATGTTGGTGATGAAGAAAAGCTGGTGCAGAGCAAAGGTAAAAAGGGAGTGAGCACAGCTTTCTCACAGTATCCATAACAAATCCAGAGAGAGCCTAACACTTATTTTGCAGGTGGAACTAAAGCATTGATAATATTATGTGTAACCACTGTCAGTGTTAAAATAACACGGTCATCATTAATATATTTGACAGCTGCAGAAACAAGCACCAAACTCCCTGTCACGGAACAGTAAGAACTAATATTCTGTGAGATATCTGTCCTCTTCCTTTTTTGCGTGTACAGAGAGGATGCTATCTACCTATTCTGTGGGGCAGATAATGTCCCTCTTCAGTCACAGAGCATTTGGCATTTTTTTTACTAGGAAGTCTGGAAATTTTAACAATCTCCATAGGATTTCCTCATTGTTTGCTATCCTACTGTGCTCTTTCCCAAAGCATAGTACAGATTCAGCAGTCATTTCATGGATCATGTTAACCACAGGAAAGAACTGCAAGATATTTGAATCCCAATAACTTTGCAGTAAATTACCTTATAATAGGTAGTTCCACATGACTGATGGCTTTTTAACAGCAGCTTTCTCCATTAAGCCAAAGGGAATTTTGTTACCAAAGTGAGTTGTCTGGACTCATGGTTCATTTCTTTATGGAGGAGTCTACAAATAGCTCGAATCATAACATCTTATATGATTTTTTCTTTTTCTAATGGTACAAAAAATCCAGAGGTTGTGATGTGGAAATCATATTCCTAAGTTTTTGTTCAAGTATTAATGGATCCTTCAACTGTACTGCATAAAAGGTCTGACAATGACACATGAGTAACCTGGGTGGATATTTAATACTCTTTTACAGGCTGTGAGACTGGCTATCCAGATTAAAGGATTAAAGAAAAGACAATTAACACAGTAAAAAATGAGTAGTCTTATGAAAGTATTTCTGTAGGAACAGTATGTCCTTCTGCTAGACCTCTTCATACCACTCTGTATTTTGTTTCTTATGAATTTAATCAAAATCTTGGACTGAGAAAATGCTCAAACTTGGAGACTGGCATATATTAAAAACAACTTGTCTCTGGAATGAGCCATATGTTCCTGCAGACTCTCTTTGCAGCCCCAAAAGTTATGAAACCTTTCAGAATTTAAATTAGAAGTTGTACAGGCTTGGTACACCAAAAAATATATAACTCAATTTTTTTTTGCAAGTCACTACCTGCTCCAACCTCCAGGTATCTAAAGAAGTTTTAGATCCAACAGAAAAAAGAAATGCGCAAAAAACTATCCAAGGTAGCATTTTCATGCAAAGTTGATATCTTTGGAGTTTTTCTTAAAATAATGTGCCTGCATTTCATAACAGGCAATTTTACATGTTTGCTGTTCTCATATACAACTAAGATTGTCTGTGACATTGCAGACCAAAGTACCATTGATGGTCTGTGTGAGAAAGGAAAGTTTGGAAAATACTCACAAATTTCTTGACAAAGTCAAGTATTTTACGTCTTGTGCAGTGATCTA
Organism: Pterocles gutturalis; assembly: GCF_000699245.1. Classification (NCBI taxonomy): domain Eukaryota; kingdom Metazoa; phylum Chordata; class Aves; order Pterocliformes; family Pteroclidae; genus Pterocles; species Pterocles gutturalis. The sequence goes on along the minus strand of NW_010139330.1, from coordinate 3,324 downwards.
GTTTTCATATAGCACAAACTGCTTTAGCGAAACTACGGACTTGGCACTTTTGAAGGTAAGTATTCATTCCCAATAGCCTGTGATAGTACAATAAATTTACAAATTTTTAACATAATTTTTCCTCATGTTTATAACTTACCTGTGCTCACCTGCATATTTCCTTCCCTGTCAAGTTTCCATGTCTTTCTTAAAAGTCCACATTTCCTGAGATATATACACTGACTCAAGATGATTTATATATGACCAGTTATTCTTTTTCTCCCCTATTTACTTGCTGATCTCTTTAAAATACTTAAAACTGGAGCAGGGATGATCCTTTTTACCTGAAAACATCTCATGGATGCAAGTGTTTGTAAATAATAGTTTTGGATAAATAGTTCTCATTTAAATTAAAGGTGGGCAGTTAAAAATGGTCTTCCTACAAAAACAGACCTACACAAATTTTACCGAATATATTGAAAATGTCACGACATAAGACAATGAAATTTTTCTGGGTACAGCTTTTCCTCCACTTCCCCTATTTTCTCTCAATGACAACAGAGAAAAAAAATAGGGGAAACAAGCAGCAAAAACTGAAATTAAGACACAGAAAATGAAAGTTGTTAAATCTCATTTTTGGACCACCTCCAAGATGCAACTGAGAATTATTATTTATTTTAAACATATACAATAAAATAATTGCAATTTGGGAAAAGAATCTTCATCCAACTATTTGCAGCTTCTAATTAATAACATCTCAGTATCAACACCTGTTGTCTTTTGATTGCCCCAGAGTGACAGGTGAAAAAATATCTATTCTGCATCTGTCTGGATGAGTGCCCATAGAATCTTCCTTCTAATGCTGAAATTGAATTATAATGGTACATTAGAACACCTGTATCTTTCACTTACATCCTCTTAACTCTCTTGCAGTGTTATAAACATTTTGGTGTTTGATATGATCATATATGTTCTGTATGTCAAGAATGAAATAATTATGTGCACATGAATGAAATAATGTGTGCATTGTTATGTGTCTGCTATAATTTTTGTGTGCTCTTTCATGTATATGCTTAGAAAATGCATGTGCTGGCCTTCTCAATAGCTTTGTTTATTGTAAAATATCCTACATATTCCTCATCACAGCCTTTTGGGAAAAGGAGGAAAAAGTGTGTTTTTTCATATCTATAGTGCATTGGGCAAAAAGCAAGGGGAATTCAAATGAAACACCATTCAGGTTAAATATAAGAATATTGTACATGAGAATATGTGTAAGACTACTGTAGTTACCTTTGAAAGGCGAGGGGACAAGGCAGCACTGCATTTGACGTCTGAAATCCTTGCAAAGTTGTTATAACTTGGTCCTTTGTGAGTATCTTATCATGAAGGATACAGAGAAGGTAGAGGCAGCCAGGAACACAGATTAAATGACCTCTTGACATCCTGCTCAGCCCCAAAATTCTATGAAACAATTACAGAAAGCAAGAATTTGCAAATGAAATCAACTACCTAACTATAAATATTTCCATGATGTTCATTGTACACCCAGGTCTTAATAGTGTTTGCTGTCTGCTGACATTTGCAGTGGTGGGAGGGAGAGAATACAGTCACTTGTTCCAGTAAAGCTCTCAGTAAAAGCAAATAAATGTTGTCATTTTCTCAATTTTAATATTGTACAATATTTCCTTGCCCATTTAACTTTATTCATAGCAGCTAGTGTGAGGCTATGTTTTGGATTTGTGCTGGGAGGAATGCTGATAGCATACTGATGTTTATAGTTGCTGCAGGATAGTCAAGGACTTTTCAGCTTCTCTGCTGTGCCAGTGTCTGCAGGGGCAGGAGAAGCTGGGAAGGGGTACAGCCCCCATTACTAGCCTAGGATTCTACATTAGATTTAGGATTGAGACCCAAACTGGCCAATGGTCTATTCTATATCAAGCACGTCACGCCCAGCATATAGGTGAGAGTCTGTCCAGAAGCTCGGTTTTGCTCCAGGTCATCCTCTCTCTGGCTCTGGACCATCTAGCTTTGGGTTGCCCTTCTCTGAGGGTTGTCTCAGTCTCTCAGACTCTTGGGTTCTGATCTCCATTCTGGGACTGCAGTTTCAGGACTCTCCCTGCTCTGGGATCATTAGCCAGGAATGAGCTGAGGCTTGGTCATCGGGTGGTGAGCAGTGTCACTGTGTATCACTCATTTGTATATTTGTATATTTTGCTACTATTACTATAATTATTATTATTATCATTACTGTTTTCAAATTTACAGTAGTTTATTAAAGTTTTCTTATCTCAACCCATGCGTCTCTTTTCCATTTACCCCTTTAATTCTCTCCCTTATCCCCAGCAGGGGGAAGAGTGAATGAGCAGTTGTTGTGGTGTTTGGCTACCAGCCAGGATCAAAACTACAACAACAGGTAATGTTCATGAATATCCAGAAACATCCATGAAAATTGGAAACTTCTGTTCTTATTAGTCTATAAAATGTATTAAATAGGATATACTGATTTGAGAAATCTATATTCACAGTCTTTGAGTGACTGATTTCCATTCCCACTTTAGATGCAACAGACTATTTTTTCAAGTAACACTTTGATTTCCCTTTTTACTATGCACCTTCCTAAAAAGAAAAAATGGCTCCTTCACAAATGAGAAGACATATGTGTTTCATTCCCTTCCTTCTCAATGTCTCCTCTCAAGGTCAGCTAGGAATAAAAAAAATGATTGATTTTGTATTTGCAAGCTTGAGAAAGGATCAGTCCCTTCTCCATATTACTCCTCATACCCAGTAATTGCTGCTCCCAAAGAAGCAAGCAAATAAAGAATTGACAGAATTTGACTGCAGAGTGGTCTTCTGAAGAGAACATATTTTCTTTCAAGTACAGTTACAATGCAAATGTAATATTTTGTGTGGTTGAAGGCCAAACTGCTGAGGATGAAGTTTTGACCAGCTCTTCAGTATGTCGACTTTCTTCATTCCCTCTTCTCTATCCAAATTCCACGCATGCTCCCAGTGGCAATGGCAAAAGCACACCAGTAATACTGGTAACAGTATTGAGATTAAAGTACTCATAAAACTTCAGAGTTACAGCTTCCTAGTGCTGCAAAGGCTCACCCTGAAGCTTCACACCATGTTTGTTTCAGAGTGGATGCAAATGGGCAGTCACTGTCACAGCTGCAGAAAGCAAGTTCATCATCCACATATTTGTAATAATACCTAAGCAAGATTTTTCCAAACAGATCAGAGGACTCACCTAAAGAGGTGAATCTTAAAGGTTAGAAAAATATGTCTGAAGGATAAAGGATAGCCATAAAAGTGATTATAAATATATTTTTATAATTTTAAAAT
>NW_010139329.1:59914-67712 GCF_000699245.1 Pterocles gutturalis | reverse complement strand
GAGGCACGCCGAGGTACAGCGCAGAGCGTTCCGGTTTATCCTTAAAATGGTTCGGTTTTTTTCCGCTGGGTGCCCACCCTGCCTGTAGCGCAGCAGCCGAGCCTCTGAGCGCGTAACGCCAAGTTCATGTTTTTACAACCGGTGCGGGAGCACACTGAGTAGAGGCACAACTTCGCCTTTCTTCTTAGCGAGCTAAGTGCAGGAAATCCTCTTTCTGGAATTTTATAACTCAGCTCATTAGAAGAACGCAGGTGACAACAGTATCTATAGCATCGGAATGGGTCAGGGCTAGCTGAAGGAATTTATCTTGGCAAAATCCTGTTTTGTTATCCTGCACTTCACTGCACTAAGTAGTCACTATTGGTAATTATATCAATAGGAATACTCAAGCCTGCTTCTTTTCAGTGTTATTATTTGTGCAGCCTATATGTGGTCATTTATGCCAGCACTACCAAATCGCTTAAAAAAGGAATGTAGGAATGCCTGTACAAGCTGCCTTAGTACCAAACCCACTTGTTTTTTTTTTTTAATAAGGCAATGTAAGATGCCGGGTATCATGTAATAAGCATTTCCATTCTGTTCTTTTGCCCAGTGATCACTGGTTATTTCCTACCTCAATTCCAAAAAAGTGCTCTATTGTCATTACATTTGCTATACAAATACAATAAAATATAGAAACATGTTCTACTGCTGATCTTTTGTCTGCACAGCTCCCCTTACAAGCACTGGAAATGTTTCATTTGAAAGCACTTCAAAGTCGGGCAATTGGACAGCTAGGCTTATTAGAAAGCAGCCTTATCTGAGGAGTTCCAAAGTGTCCTAAATTGACAGAGCCTTGTGATGTGCCCCATGTCTCTGTTTGGCATATACGTATTTGTTTTTCTCCCAAATTCTGAAATACATAAATATTTTCTATCTTTGAATACACTTGAAAATGTTATTTAAAGATATAAAATACTTCCTGAATTATTTTTCTAAATAAACAGAATCAGTCCATAATATGTGAATAGCACTTGGAAGTAACTGAATGAAAAGCCCTAAAAAAGTATAAATTAGTGTTTCTGTCTGCTGAGAATTGCAGCACCCTTCTTTTTTGGATCTCTTACAAATCTACTAAATAAAAATCCTGCAAGACTCAAGTGGTCCTGCAAAATGCTACTCCACTGTGTACAGCAGAGTAAAATCTAAAAGAATAAATTATTCTAAGCCTTCTTAAAATTATAACAACGTATATATCAAAAGGATTAGATGTTTTCCAAATTAGTGTAAATACGTATTAGTTAATGGCTTATCAGAGTGGTTGAAGTTGTTTATATTTTGTTCCCTATATTTTAACAGCATATTATTTCTAAGGAAGGAAGAAAGGGTTTTTCTTTCCAGTATCACCAAAGATGCCTGATTGCAAAATTCAATCACTCCTAAAATTAAAATTAGGAGTCTGGATCAGCATGAAAGCAATTGTGTTATAAGTCAGTGTTAAGATGTTATTGATAGAAAAGCTAATGTAATACATTTTCTTCTGTCACACGTTTCTGGCCCAAAGCAATTTGCCAACTAGCTAACCACCTCAGCATAAACACCGGGGAGCCCCCGCTGGGTCCTGGAAATCCCGCTTGTCTGCAAGTGCACAATATCCAAGGCAAATCTCCATAAAGCTCGGTGCCACAGTTGAATACAAACACTCCTCAGGTCCTGCTGTGACTTGGCAGACCCCACTGGACAGCTGGAAACTGAGAGGAAAGGAGCTGCTGCCAACAACGGGTTACAAGGGCTTGTCAGTGCAAAGTTTCCTGGAAACAGGCAGCGACTGACATTATTGTTTTGCTGGAGGATACTGATGTGATATATAAGATGTATACAATGCTATATGGTTGCATTTGATACATATTTGACAGGATATATGGTATAGTGCCTTTTTGGTACAATCTGCATGCTTGGGCTAAGAATTAAACCCTGAAAAAAAACAAACAGAATTTGTCCCAACCTTACGTTTTACCTAACATAATTCTGGAAATCAGATATTGCCCTAAATGTCATTTTATTATGTGTATCAAAAAGATTTATCATACTAAGGGTCATGAATGTGTATCTAACACCTTTGCAGCTGCAGTTTACAGTAGATACATTGCATAGAGTCCCTCTTTCATTTTTTTTTCTTGGAACCACTTGCAATGAAGTGCTTCCGGCGATCATTAAAAAAAGATTGCTCCCTTTACGTAGCTTGAATATACAAAATGGTACTTATCTACATTCCAGTGTAAAGAATGCTTGAAAGACAATTCAAAGATATAAATGAAACAGCTAAATTAGGGATTGGCATACTCAATCATCATTAGTCTAATGTAATATAATTTTCAATGTAAAGAAGCTACATTTTCTAACCCTGAATAAAAGCCTGGCGTTCTCTGTGTGTTATAATAAATTAATGCAATAAAACCAGGTATACTTATCCTGTGAAGGAGCTTATTAAGCAGATTGCTAGTGCTGCAAAATTCAGCATGCAGTAAACAATACTTTTTTTGTTAGAATAATGACGTACAGTTTATTCTTTTATACTACGCAGCACTTGGGGACCACATCCATTTACCAAAATAATACCAAATTAGTACTGCAAATATTGAAATCAGACCTTTCAGACTAACCAGTGGCCTAATTTTCTCTTCAATCTGCTCTTAATCTCAATTCATCAATAACACTGCCTTATTATAGGACTTTGACAGCGAGCTAGGGCTTTTGATAAATTATACATCTCAAGCCAGATTTAAAATTTGAAGCTCAAGTGCTAATTATCTGTACAGGCCCAGTTAATAACGAGATTTCTTGTTAAGTATCTGATCACAGCATGGGCATCATTTGTCAAGAACCTCAAGTCTACCTTGGAGACTAGCTCTTCGAATTCTCCCTTGCCTACCATATGTAAAATTGGGATCTTTGTTTCTATAATAACCTTTTATTAGGAAGCTGACATAATGATTAAGTTCGCTGTAGACACATACAATGAGTTAGACAATTACCCTTGCTGCTTTAAACTACTCAGGCTCCTAGCAAGACAAAATAATTAATATTGAATTTTAATTTGATGTGTTCCACATTTAAACCCCAATTTGCAAAGTACACCTGGAAGGCTGCCGCTGTTTCCTTGCAGTTTGTGCTGATGAAATAAAGGCTCCTGCAGTTTGAATGTAAAAGCACAGAAGGCATGATGCACCACAATCACTTCTCAGTGGAGCAAAGAATTTTCGAGCATTAATGGGAAAGGTAATTACCTAGGTCTAACTTTATAGCCTTTTCTCTAATGAAACTATAATCTCCCAGGCCTACATGGTTTAAGCATTTACATGATTTTAACGATTTCACTGCCATAACAGTGGTCACACGTGGTAATTTCAAAACTCAGTGCCTTAAAACAAAGATACTAATTATATTTCTATATTTTTATTATTGAAATAAAACTGGACTGTGTGAAGTGACAGAACCATAATAAAAACAACCATGCACTGCATTGCCTACGTGGAAGGCAGGGGCATATTTGTTTGCAGGAAAAAAGGTGCCCAAGAGCTTTCACAATCGTACCTGTTAACTGGGCTGAGTGCTTTAATTCCCTGGAGCTTTGGCACTGGGGCAAAGCACGCCCTGTGCTCTGAGCACCTTTAGTCACTCCGACTTCGCGCAAGGCTCCCATTGTGTAGTCATTCCCTGATTGAAACACAAATGGTTCTCAACCATAATTATGTAAAGACATCTCACGTATGTACAGCATTGCCATGGTAAGGTGGGGTACTGGAGCCCTTCCTCTGTACCAGTCCAGTGCTCTCCTACAAGCATCGGTGCAGTCCTGACGGCAAACCTCCACCAGAACAGGCAAGCGCTTTCTCCCACATACAGATGAATTTTTGCCTGAAACGTGGGGAAATGGGCTTATGGCCTGGAGGACTGGCTGGACCAGTCATTTGAGGGTGTATCCTAGAGCGTGGTTCCAGCTTTTCAGAGCAGTGCCTCATGTCTGCTGGGGTGGGATGGGGCTCCCACCCAGCTCACATCATCTGCTATTCACAGCTTTTGCAGCATCCCCTCTGCATCTCTCTACTCGCCTCTGCTTTTACCACACCAGGCGGCTTGCGTGCCACCACACCTTTGTGTCAGACACGCAGGCTGGCAGGGGTGTAACACTGTCAGTAAAACTGGCTTTCCCAATGACCTCAGCTCTGGGGCTGGGACCCCAGCAAGCACCCTGCCTTTTCTCAGCTGTAGTAGGGCTGGATGGCTTCCTCTAACATTGGCTTTCATCTATACTTGACAACTTCATGTCTCTAAACAAGCTCAAACCATTGCTGCTACAATTTCCAGGACAATCTGATTTGATGTTCATCATCATGGTACAGCTTTATTTTCCAAAACCTGCTCGCATCCATTAGCTGTGGGCCTCAGGTGCAAATTTTGGATACATATCAAAATACAAACTTCCCAAAAAGGCAGGTGTGCTCATGCCTAATGCAGATACCTTCTGATTATTATCATCTTATAAGTGACACAAAATGACACATTTAAACAGAAAAATCAGAAGCTGCTTTGCTGATAGGAAGGCAAGTCTTAATGCTCATTTAGAGTGTCAGTGGGGAGCCAGAATTTCCATTTTGTGGAAAATTCAGACATTTCAAATTTTTTTCAGTTCTTTGCTGGAATGAAGAGCCAGGAAGATAAAAAAAAAATTTATCAAGATTATTTTTCTGTCAGAGTCACTCCTGCTGGTCCGAGGAAATAATCAAGACTGTATGTAGTGCCTTTTGGGTCACAAATTCAAGTGAAAGACACCGTAAGAAGATGTCTGGTAGAACAGAGAGGTAAGCTCTGAAAAATCCCCAGGGATGGGATTTTCCTTCAGGCCTGAAGAATGAAGCCATGGACAAAGAAACACGGATAACTTAATATGGTGACTAAACACAGATTTCTACTTTGGCCCCTGTTAACTACTGTTTCCCTCTTTGTGTTGACGTAAGAAAGACCAGACAAGACCCTTGGACGAAACTGTATCAATCCTTTTAGCCTGGGGAGGAAAATATCATTAGTTAGCTTTGCACCAAGGGAAGAAGTAAAGGAGCTGTCAAGCTGGGGAGGGGCAATGATGTAGGGCTGGACTGTGGGGGTTTTGTGGTTTTCTTTTTTTTTTCCTTTTATGAGAATGAAAATCACCCTCTCTGCCTTAACTCAAGGGAGATGCTGCAGACCAGAGGGAGATCATGTGGCATAACAATGTGTGAGGATAGGAGGTAGAAGCTTCCACTATCCAAAGCTTAAACTTATCAACGTCTGTAGATCAGCATTTATCATTATGCATAAATTCAGAAAGATAATTCCCCATCCTTCAGAGATTCAAAATCCAAAGGTCCTCTCTGATGATAAGGAAAAACCTTTTTGTAACACTTCTGCGGTGACTTTTTCAGTATACCCTGAGTGTTAAAACTGCTTTTGCTCTGTTTGCATCAGCAACAGGGTAGACAGACTAACAAGAGGCATGGGCTGAGGAAGGCTGTCAGCTGCCTGTGTTTTTGTTGGCACTCTTCCATTAAGGAAGATCATTTAGTCGTCTTCTTCAACTAATGGGAAAGGCACCTGGAGCTACCTTGCATTTACAATAGCAAAAGAGTGCAATGAAAAAGGCAGGAGAAACGAGGGTGCGGAGGGTTGTCACCAGTGAAAGCCCATGGTGTCCTGGTGCAGAGCCTGAGGCAGCCAGGAGGTGCCTTAGCACTGCAAGGGTACATCTGTTGATCTGCCCTAAATCACTGGTGTCCCTGTGCCACAGGCCAGAGGCGCTTCTCTCCCACTATGCGTTACCAGGAGTGCGTCCCAGGAAATGCACAGGCACGCTTACAGACTGACGTATTTAATTAACTTCTCTGCTGCCATGCACCTTGCTCTCATAACCCACTTCAGGTGTGTCCAGCAAGGCTGTTTATTGCTGGAAGGAATGCTGCAGCCACAAAGCTTCACAGAGCACAGTACAAGCCCACCCTTCTGAATGTGTTTAGTGACACTTTTTGTGCAACAACCCAAAAGAGATGCCTCTGGCAAGCAAAGCAGCCGAATGACCCTCACTAGTGCAAGATTAAGAGCTACAAACTCCTATAATTTCAACAAATTACAGACTCCTGCACCTTCTCCACTAATTTGTTCACTCCAGAAAGCATTCATAAGCTATTTTGCTCACCAAAAGACAGGTCTTCCATGCAGATCCCTGTGTTGCCGGCTCCTAAACTGGGCTATATCATTTAAGGGGGAAGATTTGTTAGACCCCTCATTTCTTAGTACTGTGAAGGAATGCACCAGGATGCTGGATACTGAAGGAGAAGCATTCCACCCCAGTTTTAAGGATGTCAGCACTGGGAAAATAAAATGTTTTATCAGTTTCATAATTAGATGAGATTTTACATTACCAGATTTTTTTTTTTCATTTGAAAGCATAGATTTACAGTAATGGGCAGATGTTAGAAAAGATTAAATAAGAAGGTGCATTATTAAGATGGTAAGCAATGTCAGATATCTTCCTTAGCTACTCCACTATAGCCATTCACTAGTGATGTTGCCTAATGAGTCTCCACCACTTACCCCAGGGAGGGGAAACTCTGAGAGCTGCTGCTCTCCTGTTCCTCCTCTTCAAAAGCAGCCAAAGCAGCTGCTCTGAGCCACTGGCTCCTTCAAAGCTGAGGACAGAATGAACTCTTTCCACTGCTTACTTACTCCTAACTTCTGTATAATATAGTTTATGTTATATAATATATATGAAATTTTCTCCCTAGTCTCTAAAATATCTTGATTGCCATTGTTACTGAATACTTTAAGTATTCTTGCCTTTTGAAGATGCTGTGGAAATCTTATGGATCATGGTTTGAGAAATATTAAAACATCTTAGTAGATTCATGGCTATATCTTTCTATAGATATTATAGAAAGAAGAAAAATATTATTCTATTAATAGTAAAATTTGGAATGGGTTATTCAGATTTGGAAATGTCTAACAAAAAATTCCTGTTAGTTTTAGAAGGGGGTCTTTTCAGGGTTCCCATCACAATTAAAATTTTTTTTCACAGCCACGGTTCTTCCTGAACTGAAAGTCAAAACCAGCATTTTTTTCAATGTGTAAATGATGTAGTACTTAGGCTCAAGATGTTAGATGTAAGGCTCAAGATGTTAGATGTAAAACAACACTGGGATAAAGTCTGTTTTAACTATGTGAGAAAACAGTAGAATTTCAACACTATGCAGCAATGTATAAAATTCACAAATGTTTACTAATGCACACAGGCAACACAAATCAAACATCCTTTTTTTTCTTTAGACGTGCATTGGGTTTTTCAGACATCATATTACCGTGCAATAAAAAAGCCCAAATCACTTATCAAAAATACTGCCAATGAAAAAACAGGATTGCCGCTTTGCTGGTGGTCTTAGCAGATAAAGCAAAATTGCCACTATACATCATCCTTAAAAGAAAGACAATACCAAAGGGGAAGCTGCCAGAAGGTGCCATTTTCAGATGTCAAGATAAGGGATGGATGTCTGAATTAATGCAAGACTTGTTGCATGTTGTCTGTAACAGGCAACCTGGTGCCCTGCTGAAGCAGACAACGATGCTTGTGCTTGGATGCATTTCTAGGGTGTATAACTGAAGGAACCTAAAGCAAACTTAAAACAACTACTAGTCTGCAGAGGATCTGTGGAGGCAACTGCTCTGGGTTCTTGATGGTGTTGTAAGCAGTCCTTTAGGAGCTTTATGGAGAAACAATGGAGAGATTGGATTC
>NW_010139329.1:33844-59883 GCF_000699245.1 Pterocles gutturalis | reverse complement strand
GGGGGGGGGGAAATCCATTGGAAAAATCCATTAACCCTAAGGGCATAAATTGAGAAGCCACCTTTGGCCTTCCTGGGACAAGGGCTTCTACAAAAGTATCACTGGTGTCCGTGTTGTGAAAACACTGTGCAGTACTGTATTTCAGATACTGAGAATGGGAACATTGATGCCATTATGCAGGACAACAGGGTTAGTTGGCAGTGCAAGAAGCAATGACAATGTTAACAGCAATGCGAAGAACTACAGTGATGTAGGGATGGGTAAGTACCTCATTAGCAAAACAAGTGCCCGCCAGGGCTGGGGCAGGTTTTGGCACATAAGGAAGCACAGTTTTGGAGGGGTTTTTTGTATTAGGTGTAATTGTGATAAGCATCAAGATTACAGGGAGTGGTTGTCTACAAAGCTAGCTGTACTCCAAGACTATCTAAAACCTTAGCTGTGTTTAAGGGTAGTTTTGCACCTACTATGGATTTCTGAAAACGGATGGGAATTAACCGATTTCATTTTGACAGGAATATATTCATGGCTCAGTGTCTGGGAAACAAAAATTCATGTTCTTCTGGCCACTAACTTTTCAAATAATTTACTCTCCAGCAACCAAAAGCCTTTTGAATGTGTCATTCTTAAGCTGAAGAGCGTGTCTACTCTGCTTTGCTTTCCTATGTCTCTACCTTGTTATGTTTTCAACTCGCGCTTTCTTTCACTGCCAGAATTGTATTTCTGGCACAAGCGCAAGCCTGCTGCCAGCTGGTCACCTTGCGCTGGAGCCTCCTCATGGCAGAGCTACCAGAACATGGTGTCTCATTAAGTTCCCCGTGTATTTTGTCTTATTTAGACAGATGAAGGGTCCAGAGCAGAGGTATCTGGGAACAGGATGCTGATACCCTGTAACTCAGAGCTGCTCGTGCACCTTCTGCTGTGCCATCAAACCACAGCAGAGCCACGAGAGACTCACATGCTATAATTGCAAAATCAGTTCTCTGATGCTCCTGCCAACATCAAGGCTGTCATTCCTATAATGCCCTGGTATCATAAAAACAAAATCTAAAAATTCTAAAGAATTAACATCTGTTCCCTAACACAAGTGTAAATCCAGAAAACTCCTCTGGTACTGGGAGTTGGGGGTGAGGGCAGCTGTGTCTATACTGAAACAACTGAAGGTAGAATTTAAATATCAGTCGTATTCCTTCACCTGTAACATGACCATGCTTGAGTTGGCCCTAGAGATGGTTTTAAGAAAAGAGTGTTGTAGTGCTAAATATATTTAGCTGTTGAATCTTTACCTGAATTTTCACCGGTCATGTACAAAGCCAGAGTTACATTTCTACTGACTTACACTCCTCATAAATGAAAGAAGGTGAGATGACTTGCTAACTGGTGCAGTAATTAATCTTCAAGAGGGTAGAAGATACAGTGTTAAATTGGAGCTTAGGTTACAGAGATGAAATCAAATGAACAAGTTCAGTGTCTCTAATATCTCACCACTTATTCCACAAGCTGTCTAAGTACATCAAGAAATTTAATTAATTCTGAGATTCCCTCATCAGTAGCAGAAAAAAAGACAAAACACAGTGTATGGCAAAAGATTCCCAATCAGACTGACCTGCTGTGTGGTACCAGGATTAGCAGTGTACCCTCCATGCACGCTGCAGATGATATACTGTTTCTGCGTCAAACTGATGAAATTCAGAGCTGCATCGCAAGTTCCTGTACTCAGAAGGGCGTTTGGAAGAACCTGAGAGGACCTTAGCTGATCAATTTGTCAAGGGAAAAAAATTCACTGTTAAACAAAAAGAGATTCTCACAAAATGCAAGACTCCCCCAGCACACACAAGCTCTTTTTACAGATTAGCTAAGATTCCTGTGCTGCCCACCCACTTCTCCAGCAGAAACCCTGCTGAGGACAAGCCCGACAGCTTAAGGCCCTGTGGAGGAATGAGTGAAGCTTGAAACAGCTCTGGGTGGGAAAGGAGGACCTTCTCCTTGCCATGGCGTCTGGCTAGACAGGCGGGTTTGCCCCCTCCCGAGCCAACAGCTCAGCAGAGCCATGCTGCACAGGCTCCGCATCCGTCCTGCCCGTGGTGGCTGCCTGAGCACCACGGGAGCAGCAGGGGCAGGCCTGGCACAGGGCAGCCCCTTCACATTCTGGTTTAATTACCTGCTCTTTTGACTTCTGCAAGAGAATGGAAGCATTTTTTTGAAAGGTGCCATGTTCAGAGAGAAGTCACAGTGTGCTGGGGGATTTAAGTGGGGCATGGTTTATTTAATTCTCTCTTCTCTGCATAGCAGCTGGGTTGTGTATCCCAACTAATTTAGGTAGGAAACTTGTTTTTATTCCCTTAACTTGCAGCATGAATGTCACCAGCCATAGCTGATAGCAGTGGCCACTGCCAAAAAGCTATCAACACTTTTGTGTTTGTAGATTCACAGTATTCCTTATTATGCCTGCAAAACACACAGCACTGGATCCACACAATTTATTCCAGAGCAGGAGCTACTTAATGGTCCACTATGTTGAAAATGCAAAAGTGAAAAAACCTGGCCCTGCCTCCATCGCTCAGACAGCTGCTGTCACTGGGGAAGGACCAAATTCAGAGCCTGTGACAGTGTTTTCTGATGAGCTATAGGCACATTAGAGACTTACCACACTGACCCAGGGAGGAGCGCACCTGTTCAGTCAGCCCGTGTACATGATAACATGTGGTAATCATGCATCAGTGCTTCTTGGGACTCTGCCTGTGCACCCAGCCTGCCAAGAGATCACGCCATCTCCAATGCCTTCATGAGTAAGCAGGGTCCTATGTGTTGACTAATGCTGGAGCTTGTTCATTACTCTTTTCATATGCTTAGTTTGGCAAGGAGAAGTTGACAAGAACTTGATATAAATTCACATTGATCTTTTGATTTGAGAAGAGTTGTAACAACCTGCACCAGCTGAGAATTTGGACAGTTTAAGGACCAGGCAGAATATTGTTTTTTCTGTAGAGGTTGATAAGTTCAGTCCTCTGAAGAAGCTGTTGACTACCATTAGTAGTGGGTTCATTTGTTCTCTGCTGGACACTGTCAGCCAGCAGGGGTTTAGGCTGGTGTGTAGCTCCCAGCTCAATTATTTCTCAGGGCTCTTTGTTTAATGTAATGGGGTCAAATTCAGACTGTAGGTGGCTGATGATTTCTGGCCCAATTTACAATAGTCTGTCTGCAAGCCCACCTTGAATCCAGTTAATTCTTTTGTGAAATAAAGTGAAAACTCTGCAAAGCGTTCAGTGTTTTGGTCCAACATTTAGTTTTTATACTGTGAGAGGATTAGCAGTTTTTCCTGTTCAGAGTGGCTCTGACATATTTATGCAGCTATGTTGACAGAGGAATTATTTTTATTTCCCATGTTGTCATGCAGTGCAACAGGAAGGCTCTCTGCTGAAAGATGAAATGAAGAAATGAAAATAAGTTTAGTACTACCAATACCTATAATTAACTGTTTGGTGAACCTCAAATTTACAACTAGTCAAATATTGGTGATCACTAAGAGTGTGATTTGGTCTGTAGGAGGCCTCAATACTCTGGTTTGTCAATATATAGCCATTGCAGCTGACCAGCTGGCTTCTTAGAGCAGGTATTAAGTTGCCACCATGGCTCACTCACAAACACTAAAAAAGGACTGTGAGCATTAACTGTTCTAGCTCAGCCTAAATCCGCAGGGCTGAAGGACACAACAACATCTGGAACACCACAGCGGGGAGTAGGTGTGATGCTTACCCTGAAGATCATGCAGAAGGTTCTGGGGATCCAAGGACCTTTGCGGAATAAACTGCTCCATTTATTTTCATGTTCCATGGGAGGGCTGAAACAAAGGGCCTCAATCTCACACTGTCTAAACAGAGTAGTGATGAGACTACGTGTCTTCTTCTGGATTAAGGCTCTAATTCAGACTGTAACTCAGTGCATAGAGATCCAGAGAACACTTGACATTTCCTGATTTTTACAGTGAGGCAAATATACAAGACATGAGGAAAGCTGTAGAAATGGTGATTCAGAATGCAAGGTACACTCCCACGTCAGGCTATTTCTACCAGGAGATAAAGTGATTCAGCTGGACCTGATGTAGGTCATTACAAATCTTAGTTTTGCTGAAACAACATTAACTGTAGAGACAATTTATAGCAGATTTTGTGTATGGACCTAGTGGTAGACATAACCACCTGCTTGCAAAGGAGGAGCAGGAAGGCTTTGTACTTTTCTGGTGTATACCATCTTTTCCTCTCAAGCAAGTGTTTTTCTTTCTATAGCATTCAAAGTAGCAGAGACAACACTGTACCACAGCAGCATCTTTGTTTAATCTTACTCGTTGTTTAATACTACTCTTTATATTGCATTCACTTCAATCCATGCATGTTTGTTTCTTTGATGCATATGCAGATCTGAGCACTTGCTATTTATTGTGGGACAGGAGACAGTGGCTGACATTTTGCTTAATTGCAATGTTCTGGTTTTACTTGCCTACAAATAAAGAGGATTCATTTTAATGGCTGCACCAGGAACTTTTCAACTTAGAGATGATTTTCAAATATAAAAAAGCAGTTGCCAGAGTGACTTAAAGTGTAAATGAACGTAAGTGTAGAGTTCTAAATACATTTGATTTTGTGGTAAAGTAAGATCCATTTGCTGATTCTACAGTTGGTAGAAAAGGAAAGAAATATATTCCCCCTTATTTCCCTTTGTAGGTAAAGACGTGAGTGTTGCTCCCTTGCTCATGAGATAAAACTTCTTTGTGGCAGTAATGGATGCAGCTTGGAAACAGGAAAGGAGGTAAGTAGGAAAAAAAAACCACAAAGCTTACTATTCAGAAGAAAAAGTAAAATAGATATTTTATCTTTGAAAGTTATCTCACTATCGAGTAAATAAGATGTCAAACTAAATGTAGTTCTGGGCTGTTTTCTGTTCAGTTCTTTCTAAGGAAAATTGAATAAAAAGTCGAAACTGAATAAAGATTATGAGGACATGAGCAGATTCTTTAAACTGACAAAGGGCAGCAAGCTTGGAAAGACATGGGAGAAGTTTCTAGGTGACTCTATATTTAATATGTATATTTTACATGTCTTAATTTCTTGTCTTGATTGTTATCCCTGTTACTTATTTCTACAGTTCTACTTTGAACATTTGTGTTTAAGGTCTAAAAACTTTCAGAATTTCAAAGAAACAATAAATATTTTCTTCCTTTTTATTTTCTTTTTTTTTTTCAGATGAGCATGCTTTGGTTGTCCTTTCACTGTCCTCCAGTTCCAGTTGTTAATTCACAAGAAGTAGAATGTCGTCTTAAGGAAAACTGAGGACCCTGAAGGTAAAAAGCCTGAAAAGTCAAATGTGGGACTGTGCATAAAATGTATTGAACTAGCAGTTCAGATAAGATTTTGGTAAAGCATCTCATATAAATGTTAGTCAATAGAGCATTGGCAAAAGAATAAAATGAGCAAGAAACTGGCTAAACAGTAGACATTCAACTGACCTGAACAGGAAAGTTTTTGGAAAAAAGGTGCTGGTTCAAAGGCTGATCAAGTCTAAAGAGTTGAAAAAATGTTTTCATTATTACCTTGACACAAAACAGATGTGTTAATGAACTCTGCAGCTGACACAGATTTGGAAGGCACTGATGGTTTGGAACAGGTCTGGAATATTATACAGGCAGAACTTAGGGAAAAAAAGTTTAAAATTTAACAAAACTATATGCAACATTAAAAAGAACTCTGGCTGTAATATGGGATTTCTTGAGAAACATCAGATGAAGTGAAAGCCATCACAAACAACTCTAAGCCACCAATAAAATAGATCTGGTAAGGAAGTAAACATTTGAGGCTCCTGCGAGGTTTCTGTACACTATTGTGTTTGAGAACATAGGTATGCTCCAGGTGCACAAGGCTTGTCTAGCCTAGTAATAATAAAGCTGAGGAGGAAATATGATACTGGCTTTGCATATAGCAAAGAAATAAAAACAGAAAGAAAGAAGATTCCGTTTAAAAATTTATGCCAAATAGAAAAAGACCAATTTCAGGCCAATCTAAAATTTAAATGGAAAATTAGAAGAAGGTCCATCCAACTCACCAGCAACCTAAGTTTTAAATAACATTCCACCAAAGGGAAGCAGAGTGTGAGGAACATGTGTGATTGTAAGGTGGATCAGCTACCACGATATGATTATTTGTGGTATCAGAAACCTGGCTTCCAGGCCCTCACCAGTGATGTTTTCTTAATTTAACAGCTTGGCTAAATTGCAGTAGAACCTTTTCCTTGGGTGCGTCTTCAGCTCCTATCAGAAATCAAAATGGACCACTAAACTCAGAATCCAGAAAAGACTGTCAAAACTCTTCCATCTGCACACTGTGGTATTAACTTTTTGCAGACTTGCAGTCTCACAAACGCAGTTCTTGAGATATTTGTTTTACCTTTTGGATCCTCTGTTTGCATATCCTTGCAGAGAAAAGAGGGCGCTCCTGACCTCTAGGCCTCAATGCACTTTTCATTAATGCTTAGGCAAACTACCTGCAAGCATGAAATAGTTGAGGAAGAGAGTACACCAGCCCTGGGGAAGGAGAACATTTTGCCATTAGGAAGGATTAAGTGTCACTGTTATGCTTTTTTTATTAATAGATACCCATGAGCTGCCAGACCTTTACTTCCCAGAGCTCCTCCTGGCAGGCACCTAAGAACGGGACACTGCGATTGTACACTGTGGTTTGCAGACTCTAGGGTAGAAGGCATTCCCTTGAGATTACACATGTTTTCCCTTGGTTTCTTTTTAGATCATTTGAAAAAGTGGCAATGCAGAACAACCAGAGAAGTTCTTGATTCTCTAGGGCAACTATGGAGATGGTAGGCTGCACAAGGTGCCTTCAACTTGGTAAAACCCTCATGCTGCTTAACTGCTGGGTGTCCAGCTTAGAGGAGCAACTTCAGAAAGATGATATATCATCTATTTTTTTTTTTTACAATTGTCAGCCACTGGAAGAAAAAAAAAAAAAAAAAACCAAAAACAACCCCCCCCCCCCCCCCCCAAAAAAAAAAAAAAAAAACCACACACAAAAAACTAAGTCCATCCGAAGCACTTTGTATGCATGAGTCAACCTTCAGGCACTTGGTGGAGATAAACTTCTCAACTGTCAGAAAAACTGCTGGACCTTTTGGTACAAAAGATCATCCTCTTAAGGATACTTAATGGCTGGGTAGCAGTCTCCAGTGTGAATGTATCTGAGTAATTATAGCTTAAAGTTATACTAATCACTCCTAATAGAGATGGACTGTTCCTCCTGCTGTGTCCCTCACTGCTCCCAGATGAGAACTATCCCAACAACTTGGGATTAGCAAAAACACTTGTTATACTATTAGCTTCATAACTTTATTAACATCTTTGATTATAGAACAGATGGATGAATCTTAATCATTCTATAATAGAAGATTAAATAGCTTAAATTATATCAATCATATTTAATTCTGTGCTTAATAAAACAACAATTTAAGTTGAGTCATCAGTAGGGTTTGAACCCAGGGCCCTCAGATTAGCAGCCAAGACTTCCTCCATTAAAAGAGTAAACCCATTAGCTGCTTGCAGTTGTATACTTATATCTATGTATACTGGCCATTAAAATATATGACACACGCTGTGCCAGTGGATTACACATTGAATTTTGAGATTAAGAATTCCTAGGTTCCTTTTGTGCCTCTCAGAAGGAGTTTTGCCCCCTGAATAGAGTACACAATGAGAAATGGGTCAGCTGGTAACAGTGTTCAGTTACATTTTTACATAAAGCTTGTACAAGTGTTCAGGTATCAAAAGAGTTTATAAAAATACCTGGTTTGGTTATCTTTGGTTCAGAGACACTTAAGAGAATATTCAGTGTATGCACTTTGAGATCCAGGAAAAAAAAAAAAAATTATTGAATTCCCATCCTGTCATGAGAGGAATATAACTATGAGAATACAGTAAAAAACTGTAGGGATTGATTGCAGTATACTTTTTGTCATCTATTTCAGATAAACTGCAAACAAAAGTTTTTAGAGGATTTTTTTTTCCTCTATGTCATTTTTGCTGTGCTACCTAAACCTTAGGTAACCTCAGATACTCTTCATGACCTCCCCTGGGGTCAACACTGGTTTACACTGACCCAGAATCCTAACTGTAGTTCATTAAAGCCCTTTATCTGCCACCTTATCTGTCACCTTATCAGAGACAACACACAAGACTTTACTGAAGGTGGCAAATGACACCACTGACTGGAGATAAGATGTATTATTCTCTGAATATTTAATGAAAGAAGCAGTGGAGAGTGGCTCAACAAACCTTGTGAAAAAGGGATCCTCAATCTTAACTGTAAATTTGAATGCCATGTTTACAATGCCAGCCTTCAGCAAGCTTTGATTTCATTACTGTGTGCAGAGAACTGATTTGTTCATTTTTGTGAATAATGTTGGACTAACAGAAAATGTGTGACTGTTGCCTGACACTGTTAACACAGAGCTACAACGCCAAGACTGAAAGAGAAGCAGGGTAAATTAAAAATCAGCCACTGATACAGAGTCCAAAAGCAAAATGCCCAAGAACACACTGAGGAATGTGTTTGGCTCCAGCTTAGTGGGAACAAAAACTACTAATTCCTCACCAAAAACGCTTCCTGGGGCATCATTTGCTTCCTTGGGGAGTCGAAATGCAGGTTGAGCTCTAGTTAACTTTGGAAAACTCAAAATAAAAGGTACAATTGCACAGTAGCTCCATAACTGTATATTAAGCGCTATAATTCTGCAAACTTTGCAAGTTTGCCCATCAGTCTGCCACAGAACTTTACATACATACTTAAGATTAAAATTTTATTTGGAGATGTCATTTCACTTTACTGCAAATCAGTACATCAGTTCTTCTGTAAGTGCACTCAGTTGCTCCCTGAAGAGAGAGAAACTTAGCAGTGGTATATTTCCTGCTCATTACACTGTAAAAACCCTTGGAGAACTGATACATTGATTAGCACAAGTCAGAAGTGCATCTTTGACGTGATCAATACATTTGTGTGTTGCAGACTGGCTAATGGCAAGTGTCAGAGTGCCCACCTGTTTGAAATAATTGCAGGATACAAGCATTAACCTATTGAAAGAGTGCATTTATTATGCACAAAGAAAAAATTATGATCTTCAACTATACAGCCTGTGTAATAACACTGACTGCCAAGTATAGAAGAGATAGTTCAGCTATATTAAAATAGCAGGTAAATCTGGAGTCTGGGGTTTGCTCCAGGTATTTAAAGACCTGAGCAGAGCATAATGAAGGAACAGATGTACCACTTCAAGCCGGTATGGTACATGAGTAGCCTCAGAGGAGTGTTCGAACACACAATGAAATAAGATACAACTCTGAGCAAAGACATATATCCAAAGATTCTGAAAATACACATGCCTGTTTGCAGAGACCCTCTGTATGGAATTTTCAAAGTTTGATATAGATGTGCCATAACTGTAATTCGTATCACTCCCTCAGGACAGGGTACTTTTTCATACTCTTGTAAATTATTTCTTAAAATAGCTTCTTTGTGTGAACTGAAACACTTTGCGGGTTGCTTTTAAGTACTCTGATACTTCTGACTGCCCGTGTTTCTCATTTTAATCACACAAAATGGAGGAGGAGCTCCCCTTTCTTGTTAATCCTATAAACCAGTAGATGTAATGTTCTTGCTTGAGATTGTTAGGTTCTCTTGTTGGCATACAGGAATTAAATATGTCCCGGGAAAGCACTTAACAACCACAGTAAGGTTATTCTAAGATGAGCTGCTTTCAGTATGTTCTACTTCTGCTATTCTACTCCAAATGGCATATTTCTGTTCTCAGCAGGAGATAACTACTGTCTGGTGGTTCCACATTTCACTGTGTCTAACTTTTGGTAAGCTAATAAGCATGACTTTCCAAGCAGAACAGAGGAGACCCAGAGCAGCTGAGCTGCAGAGAGCCCTGGACTGGACCACACCTTCCCAGTGGTCTTTCTTGGCAGTGACAAGAGATGGCCGAACATGTCCTGCTCTATGGAGATGGAAAGGGAGTAACCTCCAAAACGAGACAACTTATGTCGGACTGAGCTACCCTAGATATTTCACACAGTTTTAGGGTTGAGTTCTGAAACTCTACAGCTGCCAAAGCTGAATCAGTACGGCCAGGGAGACACAAATTGCAGGAAACTAGTCACCTGAGGGAAGCACATGGGCAGGGCTGGTGCCCTGAGGGGGTGTCCTGACTTCCCTCAAAAGAGCCTGACCCAGAAACAAAGAGCTGTTTGATCTGAAACCAGGTTGATTTGTGTTGCTGCAAAAGGATCTCTTTCCACGTTGGAGCAGCTAAACCAATATCTTTTCCCAGTCTGTTTAAGACAAAGTGTTTCCACAGCCCTGTTTCAGAGGCCATAGAGTTGTGGCTTTCTCCTGGCCCAGTCAGACAGATCACCTCATCAGTGGAGAGCAGGAAGACTAGGACTTGCATATCAATCTCTGGTTTTATTGTGATTAGGACTCAGGGCCTGTACTAACCTTGTCACATGCTTTTGTACAGGTGACAAACATGGGGTTTTGAGATAGTTCTCTGAAAGCTGATGAATTGAGGCTTTGTAGTAGTTCCATAGAGATGGAGGTAAAATCTGGTCTTGGAAGGAACCCTCTTAATTATAGGTTAAGGGCTACCACCTGAATTCAGACCCAGCACCTTGATTTATTGATTGAAAGAAGGCCAAATGGGTAACAGTAGCCCAAAAAGCTCATATAAGAGAAGTTAGTGGGCTGACAGCTCCTCCTATTAGAGTAAGAAAATAGTGATTAGGAAATGAAATGAGTTTTTCTTGCTCAGTTTCTGCTGTGCTGAGTTTGCAGAAGAGAGAATGTGCACTTCTCAGGTGTCTAGGAAGTTCTTTTAGGTGTTTCTAACACATCTGGTAGAGTCTGAAAGTGCTTTAATTACTAAGGTCTAAGACTTGTAAGGGTTGGGGATTTTCGGTTTTTTAACTTCTACTAGTAATCTAATACTCTTTTCTTTTTTTAGCCTCCTATAGTCACACTGAAGTTAGCTGTATAAATAACAGAAATTTACTCACTCTAATGTGTCTTTTAAGAGACTATCAGAGGATGAGGTACTATTGCTGTAACATAGAAAATAAACGTAGTGCTATTGTTAACAGCATGTAGTGCTCCTGCAATCCACAAAGGTACAGAAAATTAAGATGGATTTTAAACAATTATTAAAGGGGAACACTGAATTAATAAAGCAGCAAAGTTACTCCCTTGGCCTGTAGTTTTGCTGTTTACATGAGAAATGTTTTAAGTACTAGTGTTAACATAGCTCTGTTTTCAGTAGTTGTAGGCTGATGCATTCATTAAGCAAAAGCCATCCCTTTTGAAGTACTGTGGCTATTATCCATGCTAATTGAAAAGTATCCTTTGGGACTTGCTCTCAGTACAACAGCTGGCTCTCTCAGTAAAGAGGAGAGGTCCAGGTTTTGAGGCAGCCTTTAATTAAGTGTAAAAATGTTTTAGGAAGGTGGTGATAAGTAGCCCAAAACAACTATGCTCTGGACTTCGCTGCTGAGCTAGATCAACCATCTGATACGTGCTGCATGGACTTCTTGTGAATCCAAGAGGAGCAGTGTAAGGTAAGACACTGGTGACGCAGGTTCTGTGAGAGCATTTCAGATCCATCGATTTGCCTGCAGACTCGGTCTTATGAAATATTTGGCTTTTGTCTTCAGGCTTTCCATAGTGGCATATATAATACAGAAACCGTAATACTGACTTAGTGTGCAATTGTTCATATGAAATTCAATACCTATGTTTGGATGTTCTGCTTTATAGTAAGGGTATCATTTCAGATGGGAACTATGCTGTCCAGGTAGATGTAGAATCTGTCATGCATCTTCTGTACCTCAGCAGTTGTCACAAACTTATAAAACCCCGCTCTGGTTATGGGAGTAGAAAGCTCTGAGTCAAGAAGGTAGGATTTTAGGCGTGGTGTTTAGTTACGATAGTCCCACCTTTTCATCAGTTAGGAGGAGATAGCTCTTCAGCTTGCCACATGCATATCCTTCCTTTAATTGCAGTTTTCTGGTTGCTGCTATAGTTTAGTCTGTGCAAACAGGAATCAGGTAGTGCCTGGTGAAGATACCAGCAGACCATGTTTGGGAGGCAGTTAAGTATCCAGGGAGACCTAGCTTAGAATCCGGGCTTGAATAAAGAACAATGTCAAACACCAAGGTGCCTGTTTCATTGGTATCTGTGGGTGATACCTGCCCAATGAGAAGGCATCCCAGGGGCACAGCCCCTGCAGCCTGAAGGAGGAAAGGGTACGTGCGCCCTCTTCTCAACTGAGCAGGAAGACATTTCCTGCTGGATGGGCACTGGGCATAGAAAAGCCTATTGTAGTTGATGAAACTCCTGTGCAGGTATCTATACCCTTCATGTTTAGAGTGTTTGCCTGCAGTGCTTAGCTGCTCATATAGACCTGAAGGTACTGTATGAAATTGGAAGTTGACAATGTACAGTAAATTTGACTCTTTTTCAGCCTGTACCATGTAATAGAATCATCCATTACATTACATTTGCTACATTTTCTTACATACCTTTTACGCAACCCCCAAATTTCACTGGGTGGGTTGTTACCAAGAACTAAGACAATTCTTCAGTGTGCTTTTATTATTGCTTTATTCTTAGTTTTATTCTATTCGCTGTGTGGGTCCATGCCAGTCTGCTTGATGTTCACCTCCCAAACTGAGTAAGGAATCATTACCATAGAGATTTTATAGTGTTAGAACTTATCACTGATAATTTATTCATATCTGACTCTTTTGGGACATGCCCTATGTAACAGAATCTTTCATTACATTATCTTACATAATTTTTATACAGAACCCCAATCCCACTGGATGGATGTTTCCCAAGAACTGGGACAAGTGCTTAATGAAGGAATTGTTGCCGTAGGGGTTTTACAGAGTTATAGCTTGCTGTTTTAACGTATTCAGCTTGGAAATTGCCTTTATACTGTACCCGCAGATAGGTAAGCTGAGAAAGGGAGATTAAATCTGAATTAATTTTGGACTCTTCTGAAACATTCTTCTTTGGAAATGCAGAACACCTTTCTCTAAGCAAACCTTTTGAAAAAGTGATGGGCTGTGTTTAAAGTGCTGTTTAAGCGTCAGTTATTTAAGCTGCAAGATACCTCTGAAGGACAGGTTCATAAGCTTTATTTTCCTCAATTTATACATGAGAGTACAAAGAAAGCACTAAGTGACTTACTGAGAAGAACACAATGAACACACAGCAAAACCACCCTCAAATTTAAACTTGAGGCTTCCTGTTCCTGTTCCACCCTTCTTTTTACAGATCTTTTGACTCTAATTGCATGTATGTGTAACACATTTGGAATATTTATGGTTCCCAAACTGGAATAAATGAGAAAGGATGATCAGCAATTTCTGTTTTCTTGTGGAAATTTTTTTCTTCAATGAGTTACTCAACACTCGTGCTCTTGCTGAGATAACCATCAAACTGAGATGGATTATGCCATATGCAACTGTCTTAATTGTGAGACTGTTCTCTTCAACATATGTTTAGAAAAACTGAATTCAGACTTTGTAGTAAATGAGCTATTCTCTGAATGTTGTCTGCAGTACAGTTCTGCAAAGATGTCTTAGCATAAGGCATGTTTGTATTAATATATACATACATACAAATTTAAAGTTTTTAATTTTAAGGTGAACTCAAACAATGTTTCACAGCTTTTCTCTGTAATTATGTTCTCCAAAACACTCTGGGTGGGAGTGAGAGGAAAATAAAAATACAGGAACTGCCAATTGTATGACTGTCAAATTCAGTAACCTATCTCTGCAGTGTCAAATAATAGATGCTTAAGTGATAATTGAGAGAAAAAGGACAGATGTAATCCTATCTAACAAATTAAGCAGCACAGGGACTGTTTGTGCCAGATGTTTCTCTGATTAAAACATCAAATACTGTAAGTGGCAAAATAAAAATTTGGTGCAGTCAATGAGACTCTTTCTCCAATGTGTACAGAAATAGGCCATGTACAAACAGTTTCTCTCTCCAGATTTCCAGGGATTTTTAGCTTCTGAGCCTACAGTTGACAGACACCCAGACTGAATGTGAGGTATGTGGTCTCACTCGGGTGTCTAGATCTAAGGAGGCACTGCAACAGTTAAAAGTCCAGAGTGCCAAGCTGTCATAAAGCTGGAAAGATGCTCTCACCTTCCCACTCAATATCATCTACAAGACACAAGGGGCTTATGCTAGCTGGGTCCAGGCAGGTCTGGAAATGCTGGAAGATTAAAACCAAGAGGGCTACTGGAGGTCTGTGCCCTCACTCTCACCAGGTGACCTGTGCTGCCAAGGCTAGGAGGACTTTTAACATGGATGAGCATACTCTTCCTCAAAGCTGTAAAGGGGGAGGGAGGATTTTGTTTTGTAGGTGATGGAGTAGACTTGTTAATAAGGTCTTAATACTTAAATCCTGTTTTGAAAAATTTGTCTCCATTCCCATCCCAACTGTTGACTTTCTTTCCACCTTCCATGCTTTGGTGACCAGAGCACTTTTTCCAGTATTTATAGTGATGGCTAACAAGCAATCATATCTGACAAGCAGTGGACAGAGGATCCTCTTATATTCTAGCATAGAGAAAGGTCACTTGGAATGAGGGAATCCCTAACCCAACAGAATACCAGCCCATAGAGAAGCTGTGTCGGACACTGGTTGGTGATCATGAGCATCCAGAGGAACCACAACAGAGTGGTGATCCAGAGTCTGCAAATGCATATACACTTTAGTCTGATCATGCAGCCTTGCTGAAAGAGCTTGGTTCTGTCCTCAGGACAACTGTCTGCTAAGAGGATGATGCCATTCCTTAGGAAAACTTCTTTTTCAAGCTAACATCCTTTTAGGTCTGCCTCCTTTTCCACACCACCACCCCACCCCCCCCTCCACACAAGGCCATTTTCAGTCATACCATAGCAAGTCATAGAATCATAGAATCGTATGGGTTGGAAAGGACTTTAGAGACCACCGAGTTCACCCCCCCTGCCATGGGCAGGGACACCCTCCACTAGCCCAGGTTGCTCAAAGCCTCATCCAGCCTGGCCTTGAACACCTCCAGGGATGGGGCATCCACAGCTTCTCTGGGCAACCTGTTCCAGTGTCTCACCACCCTCCCAGTAAAGAATTTCTTCCTAATATCTAGTCTGAATCTGCCCTCTTCCAATTTAAATCCATTACCCCTCATCCTGTGGCTACATGCCCTTCTAAAAAGCCCCTCCCCATCTCTCCTGTAGCCCCCTTCAGGTACTGGAAGGCTACTATAAGGTCTCTCTGGAGCCTTCTCTTCTCCAGGCTGAACGACCCCAACTCAGCCTGTCGTCATGGGGGAGGTGTTATAGCCCTCTGATCATCTTTGTGGCCCTCCTCTGGACCCATTCCAACAGCTCAATGTCCTTCTTGAGTTGGGGGGCTCAGAACTGGACACAGTACTCCAGGAGTAAGTCCGAAGTAAGCTCTTTAGGAAATGGACAATAGTAAATGTTCTCCTGGGTAATGTTATCCTGGTCAGAGATACAAATCAGCAGCACTGTTCACATGGGCGGGATTTCAAATTGGTGCTAGCTAACCAGCTAGGGAATTTTCCTCTCTGCCGTATTCCAGCATCGTGTTTCAGGCAGTGGTACAGCTCTCAGTTGCAATACTATTTCCATTTCTTCCCACCATGAGAGAAACAATGAGAATCCTGGCTTGCAATCTGTCTCACTAATGCTTAAGCTGGTGTTCACAGCCCTAAGGGGTTGTAGGCAATTTAATTACATTCATTTCATAATTTCAAGTGATGGTATTTTGTAAACATTTTTAATGTATCATCATTAATATGTTAAGGAAAGAAATGTGTTTCTGCCAGGAAAGAGGAAATAAATCTTCACTATCTCTTTGGTCTACTAGTTTACATTTAGAATAGAACACCTTTTCTGAAAAGCTGTTGGAGACATATGGTCTCATTATTATCTCACAATGATTTATCACTAACTCTAAAATAAACATTATATCCAAGTTACCTGCTTGCTGCTGTCCTTACTATGCCATTTTGGAATATCTTAAAGAACCAGTATACCAACATCGATGTGGGTTGGCTGTTTTGGTTTCTTTTTACGCCTGCACTCAGTTTTTGTATTGTTGCCACCCTTATTTTTTCAAAATGTATCAAGTAAGAGGGAGAGAAACAAACAAAACCAAAATTGGCGGCTGAAATTCTAGGTAGAGAAGGCAAACTCCCACATAGATACCAACACTGAAATGTCCTTATTAGAAAGATGCTGAGTTGAAAAAAATTCATGTTCTAGGGGAAAAGGAAAACTCACTAAAACACAAGGTATGCTAAATCCTTAAGGCTGAGATGATCTTTTCACCTCCATATCTGGGCCTGGCTGCGTCAGTGCAGCCTCAGCAGCCTGAAACAGGCACAGGCCATGGTCTAAGCTGTAATTGTGCTATCAGCTGCCCAGCATCTCTGCATTTGTGAAATGGGACATCTAGTCTCCACTTTCCAGCCACTTTTGCGAGTAACGAATAGCACTATTTCCAGTAGAGTTGAGATTAAGGTATTTTCTTGTAGCTAGAGGATCAAGGGGACCTAGGGTGTAAGATGAGTTGAACCCAAGTTCTCTGCCTTAGCACACAAGGCCTGCCTCTTGGCTCACAAATCACAGGCTGCGCATGCTTCAGAGGAACAACTTCATTAAATTATGGTTATTTACTTATATTTGAGATGAGTCCAGTGTCCCTCTCAGCATAAGGGATCATATTATGCCAGAGCTGTGTAAACCAAGAATAACTGACAGTTCCAAAACAGCTTAGGTGAGTTGAGGTTAAGGAAGAGAGTAAAACAAGGAAGAGGGTGAGGCTGGGGGAAGTTACACAATTGTGTGGCTGCATTTTAAAAGAAAAACATGACTAGAAGCCAGTTGAGTACTTCCTGAAGGATAATCTTATTTTATTTTCAGAAGTTTGGTCTATGTTGCAAATCTTATAGTTTTCACACTCTGTACAGAATTAGAGCTCAATTAAGGAACTTGGTCACAAGATGCATCATTGCCCCACCTCTAAGACAAGGGGAAGGAGGGAGAAAGGTCACTACTCAGCCCTTCATTACTGTACCATTTACTCCTTTGTTTCTAGTGATCACTGCTGCAGTAAAATTTGTTAATAGCTATGTGAGGAAAGCTAGCCAAACTGAAGCATGTCTGCTCTTTCACTAAAAACTGCACCCAACATCAGTAATTTCCCCTTAAGCCCTTTTGTAAAGTGTCCTGGGCAGTGGATTAATCCTGAACATTTAAGATACTTGTCTCCCTTTTGGAAAGGCTGTTTCAGACCCATAAATGTTTGTCACTACAGGAAACTACAAAGCCCTGCTCCATTCTGTGCTTCCTGTTTGTTCCGAGGTTGTGTAGTGGCAAAACTGTACAGAAGAGCTGGGCCAGTTATTTTTAAAAATAATAAACAAACACCATCAGGTATAAAACTCTCATTGAGTGCAGTAGAAACTACTGCTTTAGAATTATTAGAGTATTCTTGGTTTTAAAGTATTAAGAAGAATTACTTTTTTACCGTGCTTATGAACTGATGTGTGCAAATTCAAAACCTGAAGGATCACCTACAGATGTTTGCCAAATACAGTATAACTAATGTTATGTGGTCCTAGAGCAATGTTGTGGTTTAGTCTGTGGAAGTAAGCCCTGTGTTACACATTTATTTTCTTCAAATGTTTTATATTTTTCAACATCATCTCTCTAGTTTTATCTGGTAGTTGGGGTTTTTTTATATAAAATATAGACACACAATGCAGAATACCACAGTAGGTTTTACTGGCAAAAATGGACGTAGCCTGCTAGAAGACAGGAGCTGAGGTTAAAACAGCTAGCATGTGGCAGTGCAAGATGGTGCTTTCGGACTTTAAGATCCACTCTAATTATTCACTAGACCAGCATGCTTCTGTCATCTTCACCAATTCAGAGTAACACTTGGAAAAAACAAGTGACCCTCAGTATCATACATAATGTGGCAGCTTAATTGGCAAGAAGAGGGTGAAAAGTAGGCTAGGAAAACCCTTTGAGACTGATGGAGCATATTTCAGTGGCTCCATCAAGGTAATGTTCCCCAGGTGATTGGAGGCAGCAAATATTTCATCAGGAAAAATATAAAGATGCTTCAACTGCAGGACCCCAAACAAAGGACTACAAACATTTTTTTTTTTAGAGCCTTTCCTATCCTATGTATCTAGAGGAAAAGTAGAAGAAAATTATTAATTTTAATACCCATAAATAATGGTGTTAGTGCACCTAAAAATAACTTGCATTTGCAGTAAGGTTTAATTCAAATAGGTTTTTGGTTGTAATACGTTTGCTTTCATCAAAGGAGGGAAGCAGTCAATATGTAATTTTGTGCAGATAGCACATAGCATGCTCTTTTGCACGTGTGCCCACAACAGAAATGGTACTGAAGTACCCTTAATTTCATGGCCACAGAGCCTATTTAAGACCTGTTAGGCTCATAAAAGCTCACACTTATTCAATATTCATTTTACAGTCAAATTTTATAAAGACCCTTTTAAGTGAAAACAATGTAGCTACTATAAGAAGAATTTCGGATGAAAAATATCTCAAATTACATTAAGACTTTTTTTGGTTATGACTTTCTAGATAGCATAGTAAAACTAAAAAGAAAGGAACTTCTAGAGTTTCCAGGATAAGAATCCTGATTCTGTTAAACCCAGATTTAAATAACCAGTAAAAATTAAAGTATATATTTTAAACAAAATTAATAGCCCCATTTTTCGAAGAGGTATGTGTCCCTACATCAATATATGTGTAATTATTTATATTTTCTCATTAATTGTTTCAGTCAAAAAGACATCATAATGTGATTTAGCTTTTTAAATGTTACTAACATGTATCATGGCAACTAACATAAGCTCCTGTTTTGACCTAACAAAATGCATGGGAAACTGGAAAACTCTCTTATCATTATCTGTGCACATCGTGTAGGTTGTTATCACCAAGGGTCCCGTGTTCACATGAGCAGACTAGATGCTCTAGAAAGTCTAGATTAACTTGACTACAGCTTTAAATGACTTAATCATATTTGAAATGGAAATGTGTTGGCTAGTTGTTAATTGTCAGTTAAAATAATTCCTCAGCAGCAGCAACTGAAAATATGTGAGGGCAATGGCGTTAGTCCCCATATTTCAGGTCATGTGTTTGCATCACAAAATCAGACATCCTGATGGATGCAAGCAGAGGGCATTGGGAAGCTGAACGGGCCTGGCCAGAGCACTTTTTGTTTTGAGCCAAGTCTACAGAAGTTCTGAGCATGGATATTGTCCATGCTACTGGAAAAAGAGGAATTTGGTTTCACATCCAGGAAAAAAATAAAACCCAAGTTTTGTCTCATGTTACTGATGCTGAACTACAGATATTTACGATCACCATGCTCCATACTGAGATACAGTCAGGGATATAATATTTATACCTTACTGGTTGGCATACTTTCTCTAATGCCTACAGCTTTGACATGAAAGACAACAGTGTCATTATAATGGGCCATACATGATCAGAGATGTCTCTTCCTAGGTTAATTCTTCTAACAATTTTCAAGGCTGGTATAATTTTCATTCCTGAATCAAAAAAATAAATAAAAAGTACAAGGGGATGTTTCAATTACACAAGTCTGTCAGCCTGTACAAGGAACGTAACATTTCTTAAACTGACTGCTGTGCTATATGTTAATTAGTCATCACCAGAGAATGAAGGGCTCCATTAGCAGGCAGGTGCACATGAGTCGATGTTAAAGGAATATGTATGCACAGATTCTTGAATCTAACTATCTTATTTGCAATCTGTTACTGAGCTGGAATTTAGTTAAACATCTTGAAGATGTACAAAATAGCTTGTAGAGGAGACACTGGCTCTTAAGTAATTGGCAGCAGCTCTAGCTCATTAAAATAGCCTCTCATCTGACATGCCAAATGTGCCCTGTGTTGAGGTGTTCAATAATCAACAACCAATCGTTCCTCTTTTCACATCACTCAGCATGACAAATCAGTGATATTAACCACATGGGTTAAGGCCAATGCCAGTCATTGTTTACATCTCAGGTTAGCCAATTCTCTTTCAATCAATACAACGTCTCTAAAAATACAATACAAATAGACTGGTGGTGTAGTCTTCATAAAAATCACATGACTTGCCCACATTTTAAAAAGAAAGCAATAAATTATTGCTGTGTAATGCAAAAGGTGGTATGAAACTGGCTATGTTTAACTTGAAGAATATACTGAAAGGAACTGGTCATCTGCATTTGCCGATGCCCCACTTGTAGGATGTACCAAAACCTAGAGTTTCAGTGGACACATGATAAAAAGCTCATGTGGAGGAAGTCCCTTATCTTTTGTCATGCTGAGTCAGCTTGTCAGTAGCACATTCACACTGATAATGCCCAAGCCTTTCTAAGTGACAGGAGTTAAATGATGATGAGTGCTGGGTATCCTTTTTTGCGTGCCTTGCTTCCTGTTGGTCAGCACTGAATTTCAGCTGCTGCTGTGCATCTCTTTTATTCAGTTTATTAGGTTCTTCTCAACCTCACAGACTTTCCAAGTTTTTACCAAGCTGAGCAATTTAGTCATCTGTTATTTTATCACCTCAGTGCTCACCTGTGTTCAAAGATCACTGATAAATAAGGAAAGCAATGCAACACGGTCTTCAGACAGTGCTGTTTGCAACCTTACTGTGCCACCACTAGCTACGAGAGCAAGCGTCTGTTCACTCTTATCCATGGTGTAGGGTTGGTCATCCCTCAGTTCTGGCTTAGAACAGCACTGTGCTTTTCACTCTTCCACTTCCTAACTTCAGCAAAAGCATCTTGTAAAAATGTAGCAATGGATCAGGGAGTCCAATATTTACCGGAGGCCAATTAAATCTCACATGCTCCTTATCTCATCACTAGTTTTGGAGGCAATAGTGATGGAAATCCACAAAAAACTGTGACTATCACAAATTTAAAATGCTGATAATATGCCTGTGTATGCTAAGCATAGCACATCCTGCTGATTCTGTCAATCTGGAAACAGCTGTAGGCTAAGTGGGGCAGGGTGATGTGCTCTGGAGGTAGCTGAAAGGATGCGAGTCATAATTTTAAAGAGGGAGGCTGGAGAAAAATGTAAGTAAAAGTAGCCAGTAATAGTAGAAATTTCTTGAGCTCTCTGTTTCTAAACAACATGTAAGCTCTGGCAAAGATGTGTTTCTCTGGTTGTCTGCGTTACGTTTGCTGATCTGCCGAGCTGCACATCTTGTCTCTGCAGCCAGGGACATTGCAACATTTCAGCTTGCCTACTTCAATCCCTTGCTTTCCACTTTTAACAAAAGTCCTGTTTTGCAGTAAGCACATCTGATCACTTCCTGAAATGAGCACCTGCCATCAGTTTTCCTCCACCTTTGCTTTCACTAATAGCAGAGGACCACATGAGCAAGGGAGAGCTCCTCAAGCAGTGCCTGTGCATGAGGTGTGTTTGCAGGCTGAGCAGTAACACAGCACTGGTTACCCAGTGGGAGTCCATCTCTGCGGCTCCTTGTCTCCATTTTCTCCGTCCTCTCCCCTATTCCCCCTATGATGTATAAACATAGTAACTTGATGTCAAAATTTTTGATAACATCATGTTTTGTCTGAATTTTGACTTTTCTTTCCTGTTTCATTTCTGGTGCCCAGAGGTTTTGTTACACTGCTTTTTGGTTAATCTTTCTTCTTCCCCCCCCTGCATAGAAGGTGGTAAAAATCTATACACCATATTTAAATATATATTTCTATAGCAGAGACACTAGAGAAATTAAAATGCAGAACAAGGGACACTCAAAGGCTTCAGTAAATATGCAGAGCAGTTGTCGGTAAACGTGTATTTCTCCTGGCTCCCACTGGTCTGTCCAGGCATAGCCAGGCTCCCTTGTGCAGTACACGCTGTACCACTGCGAGTAAACAGAGTGCAAGGGGAAGTTATTTGCTTGTGATGGGAATCACATAATAAATACATCCCAAGATGGTCAGGATAGCTATTACTGCGCCTTGGCAAGCTTGGGCATTTAAATGTCTAGCCATTTTTCTTTTTTAAACGGCTCATTTTATATACAGTACATCATTGTACCACTGACCTTTTCTCCTCTGACTTGTGCTGATGACATCATGAAAACGACAAGATTATCAGGGGTGATGGAAATAGGTGCTTATCATTGTACAAATTAGCAAAGAGCTGGCAGCAAGGGGAACAACATGATGGGGTACTACATTGGCTCTGGTGCAGACAAGAAGGCCACATCTCAGCCATCTAAAATCAGCAATTGGAACTCAGTCAGGGACAAAAGCTTCTGTTTACCCAGGAGCTTCTCTCAGTGTAGGAGCATCCATAAAAAAAAGTCTGATTACCATCTCTTAAAACATGGATATAAAGCTATTAAAAAGCCAATATTTACCAACTTTAATAGATAAATAGCACACTTGCTATAAATATCTCCTATTTTAAATGTGGATCTTAGTCATATTTCCTGGGCTGAATTTCAGTAATTACCTCCACATAACAATGTCTCCACTCATTTTAATTCCCTTATTCAGTTTTCCAGTTACAGTAAGCACTGACATGCTTTACCTGTATTTCATGATGGTTTTAAAGTTCTCACAAGAGTATAGGGTTCTCATACTATCATTTGAAATGTATTGATGTTCCTGAGGTGTTAGTCTTGACTCAGTATAGTAATATTAGGCCTGTAGCAGAGCTTATTTAATAGATTCACACCCATGCTTAAAGTTAAGCATGGTCTTAGTACCATACTGAAATGGGGTCTTGTAAACATTACTATGCATGCTGATTTACTAGGTTAGCTGTAGAGTGAGTAAAATAGTTAAATAGATGTCAGCTAGGTAAGAGATACAGAAGATCACATAGAAATAAATACTTGTATAATCACACTGTGGCTATGATGGGAATGAAAAGGATATTTTGAGTCATGCTACTTTAGGTGATCTGCCAGCACAACAGACCCACCACCCCCAAAAAAACCCAAACAAAAAGACAAGAAAAACAAAACTGGATTCTGTTTTCTGTTTACAAAATTGTTTTCTATGCATTATCAGAAGTTGCAGATAACTATGAAATCGGTGAGGTGAGGATTAGACTCCTTATTTTTCTTTGTTATTTTTTTTAGCTTTTTATTATTTACAAACAGGTGAATGTTTCTATAAGAAAACCCTTTCCTTTATGCTCAAGAATATAGTAGTTTTTATCACCTTGAGACCCAGATTGAGGGAGGAAGTGAGGGTGCAGTCAAATACAGAGGACAAAAAACATTACACTGGGAAGGTCACAATGTACTAATAAGGCATGTCCTTCTATAATCGCCATGACTTTAAGGAGAATAATGATTTAGGATCATCCTCGTTTGCTTTGTCAGAATTTCCTGTAGCATTCTTTTGCCCTGTGTTCCCACCACTCTTGTGGATTGTGCATATGGTATTAGTGAGATTGAATGAGCTGTACTGGATAGCCCAGTGCTCTATGTCTTTATCATCAGAAAAAAGATGGCAGAACAGCATCTGTTTCCCTGACTGCAGGCATTCTGATACTTCATCTGTATGTGTGTAGCTGGAGGTTGTACTAGATCTCTTTGCTCTTGTTTGGTAATTCCGGTAGCCACTTCCCAGGCTAGCCTCGGGCTTTTGGAGATCCCTCACTGTATTTGTGTCTTGTAAAGATCCTATTGCACTGTCAGCACTTAACACCAGATAATAATTCTGGAGCCAGACACTCCCATCACAGGCCACAAGTCACTTCTATTGATTTCAAATACAGTGCTGCTTTTATCTCCACTGAGTGTGGCTGGGTCACCTCACTATATATAACATTTGAGTAATATAAGAAAAATAACACACTGGATGAAACTCTTGTACAAAGGCAGTGCTGCTTTATTCTAAATCCTAGAATGGTGCACATAAAAAGAGGAGGATATATTTTTTCTTTGAAAGTGAGATAATAACCCCAATGAAGTGGTAGGGGTATTGTTGCTGCCTTAAATAGGGGTGGGAGGTAATACATTTTCCTCTTCAATTTTCAAGTCTTTTGAGCAGCTGGTTAATAGTTACTAGCCTTCTTTAACAGCAAGTAACCAATAGTTAAGTCTTAAACCCACATTAACTGTACAGAAAATAAACAATTTCAATGAAGAATATTGTCTCTAGGATGTCTAGTTTGATCAGGTTCCTTCATGGCAATCAGAAGAAAGAGAAAAAGGTATATGTAGTTAGCAACAGATACCACACCACCACATGAGTCAGTGAGGCTATTGAGCAGAATAGATTTTAGGACTTAGCACCTGGATTGCTTTTGAAGCAATCTGAATGACTAAATGGTGGGGGAGGGAGAAGAAAGGACTTAAATATACAGAGAGTTAAAAAAAAAAAAAAAAAAAAAAAGTTGTTATTAGTGCAGCAGTAGAACCTTAAGTCACAGACAGAGATGAGGCATGGCTGCTCATAGCAGGACCCAGATGCCAAACTAGAAAAGATACACAATGCTTCCCATAGCAGCATCTGGCTTTTTGGCAGAGTCTACACACTTGGGCATTGATGACTCTGGATTTGCTTTGTAGTCTTTCTAAACACTTGGACTGCAGCAAAACTGTAGAACCCTTTCCTCCATGGCATATAATTTCACACAGCATTTCCCTTTTCCTAAATAAATTTCACTGCCAGATAAGCAAAAATTGAACTGCCCAGACCTTTAATACAAAAATATTTTAACACTGGAAAAAAGCAGGACCTTAAATGCTCGCTCTCATGTTTCTTTTTTTTTTTTTTTTTGTGTTGCAATTCAACCACTGATCATGACTGTATAGAAAGACTCGTGAAATATCCAATGCGAGTATGCCCTGCCTGCAAATGAGAAAAGGGCTCAAAGTGCATACCTATTCTTGCATGTCCTTAATGGTTTTAAGCTAGTAGTATGTCAAAGTAAAATACATTATGCTGATATATAATGAAGCTATCTCTTAAAGCAAGTTACAGTAAAGGGGGGAGCCACTGTGTTTTCATTCTATACCTTTCACCAAAGGCTTTTACAATGATATTAAATATTAACTCTGTATAGATTTAATCCCAAGCCACAGCAGCAGCCTTAAGGTTAATAGTCCTTTTAATTAAAGGATAAGTCAGTTATTGAACACAGAAGCTAATCACAAAAGGATTACCACTGAAAATGAACATAGTCTGTGCAATTAGTCTGATAATTAAGACTTAAGTACTGGACAGAGATCAAAGTGCTTGTAATCTGCAATAAAGTTCCTAGAGTTGTAAGGATTTTCAAAATGTTAGCTTGTGCTTTATTGCACCTTCCATTTATTGTGTACCCATGATAGCAGCAAACACATTTTCCCAATGGATATCAGCATGTATAACTGCAACAGCTGTTACTACATAAGCCTGGTGTTTCTCACAATATGATTACTCTGTCAACGACTACCATAAAAGGTGGCATCTGTATTCATCAAACAGAGTTATCAATAAATGTAAAGCCATACAACAATTAGAGATCTCCAAGGAAGAACAAATCCACCCAAAAAAAAAAAATGTCAACTACACCATTTAATTACTAAGATTGTTAATCAGTAAAATGCCTTCATAACTTTTAATTAAATTTTTATTTGAACTGGATGTTTAGAGAATCTGATTCTTTGTTTTCATTTCATTTAACAGTTGCACTACTAAAGTACTGGTGGCATCTGGGAACAACCATCCTCGGGGGTACACTTCATGTCTGTAATTGCATTTTGTCACCTACAGAGGGTGTTAAGAATCTTGTTAAAAATAAAGGAAACAGTTAGGAGACATCTCGCTGTAGCCATTATTATAGTGCAAATTACCAGGTAGAGCAATCCAGAAGCTGTCAGGAAAGG
>NW_010139329.1:0-33831 GCF_000699245.1 Pterocles gutturalis | reverse complement strand
GAGTGTCAGGAAATCAACCATTCAGCAATTCATCATGGCCTAACGCTAGCTCTAAAATGAAAGCTTAAAAAAAGGCATTGTTTTATGAAGTGAGGGACATTATCTTTTTTTTTTTTTTTTTTTTTTACAGCAGTGAATAAAGGTAACAAGGAGAGTGGTTCTCTTATGAAAGATATAAAGACATAATGATGAAAAATGTCGATTATTTTATCACAGGTATTTGCAGGCAAGGTAAAAATGAGAGAGAGGTTGTTACAATTGAAGGAGGCCATTGCAGTATACTATCTCACCTTTATTTTTATTTTAATTTTGGAATATGCAGTCTGATTTTTGCAATCCTTGTTCAGGAAAAAAATGATGGGCTTTCCAGGTCACTAGTCCAGTCCCTAAAGGCTCTGTAAGACATCATTAAAACAGATAAAATTTGCTTTTCAGGAAGTTTTTATGAGTGCAGTCTTGGTACTGATTGTAACACAGATTGTCTTTGTTCTGTTAAGAGATACTGAAAGAGTTGCCATTTGTTTCACTAGAAAATAAATGTTGTCTGCCTCTTCCTTTGACTTTTGGTCCTTCTGGTGTTGACTATCAATGACAATTCTCCATTACTGTAATGTCACTGATGTGGCCACATCTGTTCTCTGTTAGAGACTGCTGTTGGAATGCCATCGCTGTTGTTTTGGGGTTTGTTGGTTCACAATCATAATTATGGTAAAGCACTGGACACAACATTCAGTCTTCTATAAAGCAGCTAAATCTGTGCTGGGGGGGGGGGGCCGGGGGGGGGGGAAAAACGAAGAACTCCTCCAAACCACCAAAAGACTGAACTAGTAAAATGTCAAGAAAGAAGACTTTGCATAGGCCAGTAGCATTGTCCTGGGTAATTCTGGCTGGATGGAGTGGAAGGAAGGGAGAGTGCAGTTTGCTGGTGGGAGTGAAGATCTACTCCAGGGCATGCAAAGAGGAAATAGATTGTACACGTTCTACAAATTCAAACTCCTGGGACAGCCTATCAGCATCAGGGGTTGAAGGAAGGTATGTTTTATTTCATTATGTTGTTAAAGGGCCTGAAAAATAAGATAGATGTAATCAAGAAATCCCTGTGAACTGGTGGGTCTTCTGGTTCAGTCCTAGGAATAGATAAACAGCCATCGAACCACCCATCCTGCTGCAGAACCTGAACAGGTATTGAAGGGGAAAGGGAAGGCATTCTGGATCATGTGATGATCCCTAGGGCTACGCAGGAAAAATCAAATTTACCTAATTCAACCACTGATAATGAAGACAAAATAAAGTATGAGGGAAGCAACTACAGATTACAAGTGTTACATGAAGATCCTGAAGGAAAGAAAGAGCCTTTAGCTGAATTGGGGGAGAAAGAAATCAAAAGTCAACAATCACTGAAATATTTTAATATTGCTGTTTATGCCCTCTCTTTTTTAATTCTGTTGCTGTTGTAACCATGATACCTTCTTGCCCACCGTAAAGTATAAACATAAAAATTTGAACTTTCAGTGGTTAGAATTTTCTAAATTAATTTTATAAACATCTGAATTGCTAGTCTTCCTTTTTTTTTTTTTTCCTCAGCCCCTACACACAGACACCAGAAGGTAAGAAAATATTTAAAGCGTGAAAACAGCAATATCTCACAATTTAACTGGCACATTTCCTTGTATTTCTGAGGGTCTATTTGCTTACATGCAATATTGTATAAAAAAGATAAGCAGTTGCTTGGCAATTTCTTAGTCCTTTCTCAAAAAAAAAAAAAATGCAGCACCTGGCTAATTTCTAATTTTTAAATGGAAAAACGTCTGTAAAACCATAAAAACATGAAAAAGGGCTTTGTTTCACTATTAGTAGTAGAAAATCAAATCCAAAAAGCAAAATCATGAAGCCAACCACCTGAACTGCACAAATTAAATTAATTTATTAGTTATCTTCTGGTAAATTATTTAAAAGTACTCCTAAACTAATATATACATAAACATGCATGTATCTTGATACTTTGGGGAAAAACGTGTTTCAGGATCCTTATTTTAACTTTACTGACACTGGAATATTTACAAGCTGCTTTGTGGAGTTTTCTGAAGTTAAATGATGTGAAAAAAAGCAAAATTGCATACCTTATAATTTTGTTTTATTGTTTCTGTGACCCAGAGAGGGCATCAACTTAAAGATGTTAGACTTCAGTCCACTTTCTACTGACATGAATGGCAAAAGTGATGGAGGTTGGCTCTTTGCTGACAACCAGGTTTTGATATTTTGGCTTAATCTTGGTGCCACTAAAGTTGATGGTACAACATTTGTATGGACATCTATGGGAGCAGAAGTTTAGGCGAAATACTAACATTCATTTAATAGCCATGCTTAAAATTTCCTTTTGCTAAGAGAAAAAGTAGACAAAGGCATGCTGTAAATGTGCTCTTCAGAGGCCCGGTTACTTGCCAGCATCCATACAGCTCTAAAATAGCTTTGCAATTACATCAGAAGCAGAAATCCTGGCAGGAAAGAATGTGACCAAAAAATCTGTCCTTGTATGCTGTATGAAAATGTCACAAGAACTACCAGTAGCAATGGATTGCATTGGAGTTAATAAATAGATGTTAAAAGATAGTTGTCTCAGACCAAGGGCATCCCGTAAGTTTAAGTCATAGCTGGAAGATCTGTGAAGACAGTAAACAGAAACAATAAGAAGCAGAAGACTGTAAGAGATGTCAAGTTGAAGCATACTTGGTGATCCTTGAGGTCTTTTCCAACCTTAATGATTCTATGATTCTATACCACACTTGAATGAAGTCTCTGACAGCTCTTGGTGTGCTATACTGCCCCATGTAAAAGCATGTGGAAGAACAATGCAATTATCAATTAATAATTTTTAATGGAGCTGATTGATGGTTAAGAGGCAGAAAGTTTAATTACAAGCACAAACGTGCATCAAGTTTGCACTGATGAAAAAGGGTTGTATTTATATCCAGCCTTAATGTACTACCAAGAGCTACTCTTCATTTGCAATGTTAGTGATATTTGCTGAAGATTTGTCAGAATGGAGCACTCACTTCTCATAGATATAAAAATACCTCTATGAAAAGATAATAGCATCAATCACTTTTCGTATTAGGATGTCAGATATGTATGAAAATCCTGCTAACTACCTTCAATAAAGAATTTTTAAAATTACTCCTCAAAATATATATACATGTATTTTAATTCACAGGAGAATAGATTAAGAGAATGCTTCTACCATGACACATTGGATGAGAATCTGTCTTGTTGCAATGCTAAAAATTCTCAATCCATCAATTAAATGCAGATTCAGGGCACCGTCTCATATTTCCTTGTCAAATAAATTATGTCTTACATCAAAGACCACACAGATTCCTACTTAACAAAACAGGGATATGTCTGAACATATCATAAATGTGAAATATGAAAGAGAACAAAATGAGACAGCCAATAAAATGTAAGATTTGTTAGTTAGACAGCATATATCTTAGAAATAGTGTTAGTAACACTCAGAATTTGTGATTAAAGAAATATTCATAATCTGTCACTAATTTTCTCCACAGGTTGAAACTTTCTTATAATACAAACACACAAAAATCCAAGAAAAATTAAAAGAGGAAAAGTAGCAGATGAAGTTGTGTTTAAATGTATACACTTCTATTTTTGCATATGTATATAAAAAGATATTTCTCTTTTTTCCCTCTTT
This sequence comes from Pterocles gutturalis, assembly GCF_000699245.1. Lineage (NCBI taxonomy): Eukaryota > Metazoa > Chordata > Aves > Pterocliformes > Pteroclidae > Pterocles > Pterocles gutturalis. The sequence continues at coordinate 30,125 of NW_010139329.1, read as the reverse complement.
TTTTCAATTAAAGACTGTGCTGGTTTTCGTTGAGGTAGAGTTAATTTTCTTCATAGTAGCTAGTATGGGCCATGTTTTGGATTTGTGCTGTAAACAGTGTTGACAACACAGGGATGATTTAGTTACTGCTGAGCAGTGCTTACACACTCTGCTTCTCACAGCACCCCACCAGCGAGCAGGCTTGGGGTGCACAAGGAGTTGGGAGGGGGCACAGCTGGGACAGCTGACCCCAGCTGACCAAAGGGGGATATTACATACCATATGATTTCTTGCTCAGCATATAAAGCTGGAAGAAGAAAAAGGAAGGGGGGGATGTCTGGAGTTATGGCATTTGCCTTGCCAAGTAACCCTTATGTGTGATGGAGCCCTGCTTCCCTGGAGATGGCTGAACACCTGCCTGCCCATGGGAAGTAGTGAATGAATTCCTTGTTCTGCTTTGCTTGTGTGTGCAGCTTTTGCTTTACCTGTCAAACTGTCTTTATCTCAACCGATGAGTTTTCTCACTTTTACCCTTCCAATTCTCTCCCACATTCCACCAGAGAGGGGACTGAGCGAGCGGCTGTGTGGAGCTTAAGCACTGCTTGGGGTTAAACCACAACAAACACTGAGCTGGAAAAAGGACAAAGGATGAAGTTTGAAGATACAAAATTATTGAGGATAGTCAAATGTAAAACTGTAAGTAGAAATTGCTTATGACTTTCATAATAAATGTCTGGGCAATAAAATGGTAGCTGAAATTCATATCAATAAGGGCAAAATAACATGGTAAAAAGAAGTATATGGAGAAATCAGCTCTAAGCAAGCTACAGCCACTCAAGAAAGAGATGTCAGATTGGGTTGCTTAATAAAACAAGGAATTTGGTACTCCTCAGTTTTCATAAAGCAAACACTGTAAAGAATAATTTGGAAAGAACTTTCAAAGAAAACACTGAACTGAGTAGACCTCTGATGTGCTTGTATCTTGGATACCCCTTATCGTTCTGGTCAGAGTAGAATAGAAAGTTACAGCGGAACTAGGAAAAATTGCAAGTGCAACAGGTTTATCAGACACAGAGTTCTGTCCATTTCCATGTAAATAATAACTGAACAGATTGTGACTTCTTAAGTTTTTTAAATTACCTTAAAAGATGGATGAAGGAGACCCAATAATAATCAATGATATTGTGAAGAAAGAAAGCAAAGCTTGTTCATGCTGCTGATAACAGGAAGACTAGGCAACATTCATTGAAAAAAGGAGATGGCGCCATTTAACATAGGCAGTTAGACAAATTTGCAAAGTATAAATCCACTGGTGACTAGGAAATACAACAACCCAGATGCACATGACAGATCACACTATGCATGCCAGGCATCTGCTGCAAACAACTGTCAGAGACAGACCAGTAGGACCCTTGGTCTGACCCAGGATGGAAACATAAGTTTCACTGACAACCCTATCTCCAAGGAAATGACTGCTCAGAGAATTGAGCCCTGAGCTCTAATCAACATACAAATATATTAATCAAGTGCACTTTCCTTCCAGAATGAATATTGCCCATTTTGTTTCTGTTTTTTAGCAGCTCAGTGTATCAAAGCAGCTTTCGCAGATGAAGATCGGGAAGAAACTCTGGCCAAACAAGAGAACCATCTAGGAGGCAAGAATTTTAAGGTATCTAAGTAATTAGATTCTCTTTAGTGGTCTAGGTAATATGGTGTACTTTATGGACATTGGCTCCTGCCTATAGACTTTCACATTGACATTAAAAACAGGTTAGTATATGCCTTGTTTTTTGATTCAAAAGGAAGCTTTATGGTCTACAACTGACCAATAGTTCATTCAGACAAGCCAACAAGCATCGCCAATAAGCATCCTCAAAATCTCTTTCTTAATTTTGGTATGAACAGACAGTCACCAACTCACTCTCTAGGAGCTCACTTTTACCAGCAATGATCACAAGCTGCAATCAAACCTACATCAACTCTGCATTGATCTGATATCACCTGGCCTCCTGGATAAAACAGGCAGTAGAAATTCACCTCACGATCCATGCATCAAGCCTCTCAGTTCTTGGCGAGACAGCCTGTTTCTTCAGACTGACATTAAGCTTGATATAAAATCTTCAGATGAAGATGGCTCTGCCATGTGGAAATAGTTCCAGTGTCGAAGTACCCTTTGCACTTTATTCTTACTCTGTGCTTCACTGTCTTTTTTTCAGTCATTAGATCTTCCTATGCTTGTGTCACTAGCTTAACTGTTTTATAACTATCAAATGTTTTCATCTGTAGATAACTATGGACCATGATCAAACTATCTCTTAATTAACTGTGGATGAACTAAATAGATTGAGCTTATTCCAAATCTCTAGGGAAAGGCAGGTTCCCACTTCTCAGGTTTTCTTTCTCAGAGGCTTCTGATATGTCATCATGCATACTTTCAAAGGGTATGTACATCCCACGCTGAACACCTTACCTCACAAATAGACCTAATGCCATGTGTATCGCTCTACATTTTTCCATCTACAACTTGAAGAATCACATTGGGTTTTTTTTTTCATTATGAGGCATCTTTTCCAGCTGCTTTTCAACCATGACTTCCAAATCTTCATAGTCCCTACTTTCCAAGACAGTTCTCCATCGTTATAACAACAGGTGCATTGCTCACAGCTCTTTTTTATTTCCTTTATTTCGCTTTACTTGGGTATAAGGAGTTACAGGAAATATTTATGTGAAAAAAAACCTTCCTGCAAATTAAATCAATATGTGAATATATGATATTTGCACTCAGTTGTTGAAACACAATCGCAATTTCTGCCTGTCTCCACAGCTACTACAATATCTTCCAGTTCAGAAGGAGGTGTGATGCAAGGAATACACCATGAGATGGAAAAAAATGCTTCATTTCTTAATTACTCTGTGAAATTTTTCTGCATTTTACATTTTCCCTCCCAAGAGAAATATTCAGCATATGACATACTGTGCCTAGCTAGATGAGCATTCATTAATCAACACTGTTTGAGCTCATATGCATGGGATCTTGCCTCTTTTGGCAAGATGATTTTACTATAAGGTTCAGGTAAGAGATGGCTGGATTTTATTTTTTTTTTTCCCGATCTGAGATCAGACATCAGTGATAAAGATTTTACTACCTTTGAATAATGTTATTAAACTAATAGCAGTAATATCATGCCTCATATTCACAAAAATGAATGCATTAATCAAATTGGCTAAATTGCCCAGCAGTGTGCTACATCAGCCTGGTATTTTCAATCATATCAAACTAAAAAATTTTTGCTTCGGGAGGCAGCAATGCATACTCCTATGCAGTGGAGATGAAAGCGGTGGGTATATGGGTATGTAACTTCCAATTTAGGTTATGGTATAATGCACATGTACAATTCTAGGAGCTGTCTGTCTGCCATTCGGTCAGCTGCAGCCGGTTACGGGGAGGAAGGAGACACCGTGTTCTTTCACAGAGACTTCATTTCTGCTCTTCTGCTTTACCTTTAATCTGGAGTTACAATCCTTGGGCTGAGGTGTTTTTCTTCCATGGGGAAAAATGTGACTGAAATAATAACAACCTTATTGTGACTTAGTGAAAGATCCATCTCATCAGCTGCGAGTGAAGTTAAACTGATAAAGGAGAATATATATAAAAGGAACTTTTCTCTAGCTGTATAAAACATCATTTTAGATAATATCTCCCACATTCAGCAGCTACCAGCAAAGCTCTGAAAGCATTTTCTCTGTCTCTGTGCCCATTTTTACAACAGGAAGCACAAAGGTAATCTCTTTTATATGCTCGCAGTTGCTCAGGAAAGATGAAAAGCTGAAAGCCATGGCAAAGCCCTCACCCATGCCGATGGCCCTGCTTTTTACCTGTTACTCCAGTGAAGTTAAACATCCCCCATTTGTGAGGCTGCTCGAGATCTGAGGGATAGTACATGGTGTCACAGGGAGGCTGTAACACTTGGGAGGAAATCTGTCTTTACTTTTTATTTTTAAAACAGAATTGTAACCCCTAACTAGCTTTTATCAACACTCATTTGTGAAGTAGTACCAAACCCTCCGTTAGCGCCAGATCCTTAAATTGGCTTTGAGTGCTTCTAATACCAACATAAATACAGGCTTTTGTTTAATTTGTTTTGTATTTGGGGCCTGTTCTGAGGAAAGAAAGGTATGGTTGCTGTGCTGGCTCCTTTGGTGTTGCACCGAGGTCAGTAAGACCATCTTTTTGCCTATCCTTTAATTGCAAAATGTCATATTAATGCTGATCATTCCATTGAAGTCTGAAGTTCAGAAATACCAGATAAATTTGAAAAATAACCCAGACGCTTTCTCTTTTCTTTAATCCCATTTATTCCTTCTCTACAACATACATTTGGTCATCTTGGTATGTGGGCCAAGAAGAATTAATTTTCGTAAAAAATCTGCTGAAATTCTAGCACAGAACTACCCAAATGGAGGACCTGGCTAAGTCACAGACATGACTACAGTCTTCCACGGCAATCCACTCTTTCTCTCAGTTTTCTAAGTTCTCTGAAAAGAAGAGCACAAGGCATGAACGCATGAAGTTGAGAAGGGATAACCAACAAAGTGGAATAAATGCTCTTTCTTGCTCAGTAGGCCTGGATAAAATTATCCATTTAAGGTTAGCAATCCTTTTTTTTTGTTTGCTTTTCCTTTTTTAGTCTGTGTTTCTTTTCAAAGATTGCAAGTGAAAAATAGTGTAATGGGGGTTCCCATAATATAATGCTGAATTGTAGAATAGCAGGAGTAGGAACGGAATATTTGGATCATCCCTTCTGTTGCTTCTGAATCCTGACTACTGCTGTTTGCTTCCCTATCACTAACAAAAGATCAAGGAGATGACACAGAGACCACGGTGAAAAACAGCAACTCTGTTTTGGCATCAATTTCCCAGAATAATTATTTTTCTGTACTGATGGTAAAGGATCACATAGGGAGGTTTTCTTCTGGTTGAGTACATACCAAAGAATGTTAACAAAGAAGATGGCTGAATTAGTAATTCCCTTTCACAGTTGCTACGGGAGTGTGTACGGTTGGGGTTTTTTCGATTGGTGTATAAAGCATAAGCATGCTGAACGTTGATTATCTGCATTGCTGAAAAGTAACTCACATTATAGCTCTGCCACATTCTTGCACAGTAATGTATGAGTACAACGAGCAGTACAAGACATCCATGTGCTCTCTTTGTCTCTGACAGCAGGTGGGAAACTTAAAACTGTGAAGAGATTGAGGAGTAAAAACTACAGGGCTGACGATTACCTGTGTATTTATAAAAGGTATCGGTATCCCATTTTTACACAGAGATCTCGAAGGGACAAGATGGACTTATATCATCTAAGGACTCTAAGATTCAAATTTACAAAGAAGCTGAACTTTGTTAATGCCTAACACTTCGGGGTTCTTCTGAAAATTCCAGGTCAAGGAAAAGGTACAGTTTCTATTTCTTGGTATCGCTATGAAGAACATACACAAGGTTACTTGCCTGCTGATCACTGAAATGTGGGCATACATACAGTCCAGCACAGTGCAATATTCATCAATAAAATAGGTAAGCACTATTCTGTTTCCATTTTAAGTAACCACACCCAAAAATATATCAGAAGGCTCTCACAGACTATTGCAGTCTACTGAACTAGTCACTTTCTAACTACATTTTTCCATGGCTTGTCTTTGGAAAACTATCAACAAGCATACTTCAGAATTTGCTTAAGGCATTTTTTGTTTTTCTGATAAGGGGATTAGGTGGGATTTCAATAAATTATTTTAGGAGGTGGAGATGGCTAAGAGTAGAAATTGCAAAGCAGTTTTCATGTTATTCAACCTTATTGTTACAGAACTGTTCCCACAAGATTTTGTGTTAGTTTGCATTTTTCTGCATATTGACAATTGATGAAAATATATTTGTTACCTAAGTTCCAGATTGTAAGTAGTTTGAAATCTGACATTTTAGCCATGTTAACCAGGAGCAGTGACATGTTAAAGAAACTCCATCACCTGTGGATTCACTGTAGATCACTGTCCCCACAGTCTTGGAGGACAGTGAGCCACAACACTAATAATAATTAGGACTCCTAACCGAGGTGAAAAGCTATTGCCTCATGGAACTATTTTCCAATCATCCTCTTTCCAGCTGAGCTGGCCTAGTGACACTATAAACTGGCAATTAAAAGACTCAAGTTTAAAAATACCTTCAGCTTCCCAGGTCCCACAATGGCAAAGGTTAAGTGGATTATGTGGAGATAATTCACTCAGCTCCAGGGGGAGGGTGCTGATTGCCTGGGCTGTTGGTTACCTCCCTCTCCCCTCCTCACTTGCTGAAGGAATGATTGTTACAGTCGTGTCACCTTTGCCAACGTAAAACAAGGGGGTGAGAAAAGGCCTGCAAAACTTTCCCAAGGGATGCTGCAATTACTAACAGGAACCAACTGATACTTGGCAATTTTACTCTGATACAGCCTTGAAAACTGAGCCTGAAAGTGGTCACTGCTCCTTGGCTAACATCTTAATGCTGCTAAATACTGACCATTCATGCAAGTCTGCCAGTAAATATACCCTGTTTGTTCAAGGGAAAAGAAATATGAATAAGATTGCTGGCTTTACATGAACAGCTACTCTCTCCCGTGCTCCAACTGAATTAAAACCACCAGTTACACCTCTAGTTGTGTGGCAACACCTACACAGTGTTTCCAATTAACTTTGTAAGTTTTTAATCAGTGACAAATGCATTTTTCTAAATTCAATTTGCCTTTTATTGCAGCACCTATAAAATGTCTTGCAGCATTCCGGAACTTTGTGAAGGTTTTACTTGCTACTGACATAACACAGCTGTCGGACCTACAACAAAGGCTAAGGTTTATGAGCAACTTGAATTAGGATGTAGGTTAAGCAATTAAAGTTCAAGGAGGGGGAGGGAGAGATGGCTTTCCAAAATTTGCACTTGCCAATGTGAAAAAGCACACCAAAAACATGCTGCATACCAGGACTGGCAAAGCCAAAGCATCTAAGGAGGCCGTACTCTGTTTTAAACTCACAATTTTGAGAGAGTTCCATATGCGAAAAGGTGAAGCAGATTTCATTAATACATCTGCACTGCTATTTGTTTTCTTTTTTAATCAAACTCAAATGCATCCTGTTAAAGGGCTGAGTGATTAGATTGTAAATCTGGATGTCCTTGAAGATGATGAAGAAAATGCTTATCTGTAAAGCAATCATCGTACTGCCAGTTCTATCATTTGCACGTTTTTACAGGTGCTGGAAAAAAATGTTTAATTTTAAATAATTTCCTTGAATTGCTAGGTAAGAAAAAAAAAATGTTTGCAGAATTTACAGTTAAAAGAGCAACTGGGTTACTTGTGACATATGGGAACGACACACTAGATATAATCGTCTGTATCTAAATTCAGGGTATTAAAACAATCAACATTCAGAATAAACATGAATTAATATTTCATCTTAGTGAAACTCAACACTCAGTACATTAACTTCTGCTTCCAGTTATATGATATAATGCTCCCAAATTCCAAAGCTCTGAAATTAGTCAGTTTTAATGGGGCCTGAGTACAAATTTGCCTCACTAGGTTTTAAAAGTAGAGCCAGTCGAAATAATGTTACTAACTCTGGTTTTGGTATATTAATGCATGGAAATACTTATTCTGTCCAGGCCAGTACATACAGTGCTAGATTTCTTTTTCCTTCTTTTTTATTTTTTATTTTCCTTATATCTTGATTTTTCCTTAATTTGCCAAGTATTTATTCAATAGTTTTGGAAGTGTATTTTTCTGTCGTAAGCACGATTAGGATATTGCTGTAACTTCTCCTTTGTGCATGTGGGTCTTACAGCTGATTTGTCACTTTGCCTGAACCCAGATTGTGGACATAGTTACAGCTAACACCAGCAGCATATTTTGCTATTGCAGTGCCAGAAGGAAGTTGGGAAATGCATGTCTGTTTGGAGCTTTATCAAAACAATGGATGCGGAAAATAAGTTTTTTGGATTTATAGACGTTCTTACAAAAGGAATGAGATATGGAGCAATATTTTGAGGTGGGTAAACACATTTTGCAATTTCTTAGCTGACTGCATGACCTATTTCCACTTTAACTTAAATCCTATCTAGTTTGATTCAGCGGAGATGTTTTGATTTCTGGAGAGTTTTGATCTATAGAACTTAGGAGCTACAAGAGACACCTATTTGACACTGATGCAAGTGCCAAAATCTGGCCCAGTGGAGGTTACCACAGCGCACATTATCTGGTGACAGTGGAAGTGTTGCGTTATTTACTGCATGGAACGTCCACCCCACAAAGATTTATGTGTTTGTTTAACTTTGTTCTGTCTGGTTAATTGGTTCTAGTCATTGAAAATCCTCATATGCATAGAGTGAAACATCAATCTGTTTTATTTTCAGCATATTTTTTAAATTACTTGCTAGAATGTTCACTAGTTGAAAAGGCATTATAGTAAAGGCTTATTGTACTTTAAAAAGGTCTACGGTTTCTAAATTATATTCTTCCCACAGATTACAGCAAGCAGGGGGAGTAACACCATCATTCAATCATATGCATGTAACTACTTCATACAATTTTCTTTAACTGACATTTATAAACGTTATTTTTGTTTTGTTGTAGATCCTGCAATCTCTTACTCATAAACATAAACTCTAACTTAAAATTGAGTTCAGTGAGACAGTTTTGAACTGCATGCGGAAAGATTAAAAGAAATAGTATGAAATCCTCTCCTGGGAAAGATCAAATGGTTACTAAAACGAAAGCAGTCTAAAACTGTAGCGTTTAGCCGAGGGGTGGGGAGGAGAATTGGACATCTAGCTATAATTAACACCTTCTACTTACACTCTCCACTGTTTCAAATTGATTGCTTCCCATTATGGGTAGTTGCTCAGAAATCTGAAATCACTTTGAATTATTAAAAAAAAAAAAAACTGAATCAGAAGAAAATATCATCAACTAATATGGCTAAATTAAAGCGCTCTCTTCAGGCAATAGTTCTGTAATCTTCATGCACCTATAGTCAGTCATAAATCCATCAAGCATTAACTACATATACAAATACATTATTTCTGTGGGAATATGCGGTTGCAGAGAAAATAAAACTTTTCCCTACTTTCTAAGGAACTTGTACTGAGGTTTTGCTTGGGCAAGGACTATGTTAGTTTATCTGAAGCTAGAGATTAGCAACTTTATCCAGAATAAATGTTTTAAACATTCTTGGTGCTATTTCTTCATTCCTCCATTATTTCAGCCAATGTTGCTCAAAAGCATCTCAGACAGCTACCTGGGACATTGTGAATGAAGGTATTGCAGCTCTTCCTTTTTTTCAGTTTCTCTTGATAGGTAAAAGTGCCCAAAGAAACAGGAAAGCTGACAAGCTTCCTTACTTGGCTTTCAGAGGCCTTGCTCAGTCTTTTTGTTGTGTTGCATGCTGCAATCTGAAATATAGCTTATTTTCTCTCCCTCTCTTCTATCGTATGTGAATCCTTGTCAGGGCGCTGCCTACTGATCATTCAGTCCCTCAGTCTGGTCCCACAAAAGTACTTCTTGTTTTCCCTAAACAAAAATTGTATTGCTCTTTTGTATCAGCTGACCTAAAGAAAGATATTTCCTGCCTTTATGAACTTTGATTTACATGTTGCTACTACTACACTCTTCTGGCATTTACAAATTCATATCCTGTGTAGGTTCATGTCCTGCCCTTCTAATGCATTGCAGGCTGTTAACGTACTTCTTAAACTGGTAGAGATAAATGCCTCAGTAAACATAAACTCTGGTTCATATGTGTATTAAAGAAAATATAATCTGTGCATTCCAAGATAACAAACCAGTGGAATTTGTTTTGAAATCCTTCCCTATCTGCAGAAGTGCCTCAAAATAATCACCTTTCCTTTTGCTCTCTCCCACTGTGCTGTACAAGGAACTCAAAAAGTGTGAGCAGAGCGCAGATGTATCCTGCTGAGTTCACTGCTCACCACTGACCTACCCCTGCACAACGTACCTGGGGATTCTGATAAATTTATGCACATAGCTAAAAAATATTATCAATGTTTTCTCTGTGTTAGACCAAGAAGACCCCGAATACCGCTAGTTTCAGGGGGATAGTGGGATGGAGATAGCACATAGCAGTTTACTCATTGATTTCAGTGGTCTGTGGTGGTGCATCATCAAGTATTGCAGTGTGTAAGAGGAGATCTGGTGTTTAAGAAAGAAGCTAATAAAACTAAGATTGTAAGATTGGCTCCTTTCTTCTCAGGATGAGACCTACAAGATATGTAGATTTGTTTCCATATTTCCTTGTTCTGTTCCTGAAGAAAGGCTGTTTAGACTACAAACTTATTTGAAGTAATTTCTTCTTCTGCAGATAAGGTTAATGCTTTCTCTCTAAATTGCTCTTTCATGCCTAAGGGATGTAACACATATGGTAAGTAACAATAAAATACTGATCTGACTGTACAACTTTATGTAGGGCATGTGTGACTAAAACCTGAGCAATAAAATTTCCTTTCCTGCTCAGACAGAATTGTACATGCCTGTCATATTTTATTGGTTGTTAAATGGCACACACACTTATGGATCACAACCAAAAGCAGACAACTTACAGTATCGTTGCATTTTTGTCATTTTCAATTAAAACACTGTAGCAAATTTCTCTATACTTGGGCAAATTAAGCTATAGAAAAGTAAACAATCATGTTGCTTATGAATATGTATGCACTTAAAGCATGTAGAAACTTTATTCAATACTAGTGGCAAACTGATTTAACTAAGTAGTGACACACCCAGTGATCAGAAAGCAACATTGTAAAGCAATGAAGTTTTTTAAGAGAAATAGTCACCTTTTCAGAATGCAGACAGAAAACAGCTTATGGATCCAACAACTCCAACCCATTTTAGTTACGCTAGTAAGTATCATGTAATTCATTAACATCCAGTGAATGGAGCTACCTCAAAGGGAAATACTCAGTATTGAAGTTACTGAGTTACAATAGTGAGGCACTCAGCTTCTGAATTATGAAATTGTTTCTTTTCCTGCATGGTAAACAATTCTGGTAAATTCTAAAAATGGTAAATAATTCTCAAAAGGAATCAGATACAGAAAAATTGTAAAATTGAATGTGTTAAATGTACAGTGAAAGTATGCTCCACATTCCCTCTCAAAGAATCCAATGACAAAAATTAATGACAGTGATTTTGAATGTGAATTATGAATATGAATGCATATGAATTAATAGTATCACATGCTGCAAACCAACCTGCACTGCTGTTTTCAGGAATTTCTTTTTGAAAAAGTGTGAATATTGAATTAATTCGCCGAAGAATTAGAAGGTATTGTAAGGGTGGTAAACGGAAGACACGATCCAGTTACACTGGTAATCCATCCTCTGCCCCTTCTTCAAAGCTGGCTAAAATGATATTTGTTTAACAAAATAAAGCCTTATGTCTTCTCCTTAGCCCACATGGCAGTATAGCACACTGAATAAGCTGTTTGGACACAGTAACATTGACCTTTATCAGAGAAACTTTTGGTCAGGAAAGATATAACAGTTTGAGTTCTTTCTTTGCAGGTACTGAAAACCTTTGATCAACGCACAGCCCTCAACCAAATAAGTAACTGAGAGGACCATGCTGAACTGGATGCTGAAGAGTGGTTTGTCATTATTCTAATGCCACCTAAGGTAAGAAGATTTAGTTCTGTCATATTCTTGACACCAATCACTGAGTAAATACTATAGGAGTGACCGTGACAAAGCAAATAGAGTGTGGATGCATGGAATGGATTTTGATGGCTAAGTATCATTTACTTACGCAACACTGTGAACACTTCAGATAGCATGTGCACAACTCCCACATGCCAGGCATTTTATATTGATCCTTAACAGGTTATATAGGCTGAGAGTAACTTGCAGTAATGCTTCCTTAGGCACTTTCTCCAACAAATAGATGTGTGATATCATAGTGATGGGGAACCCACAGAGATCCCTCTGAGATCCCTCACTTCTTTTCATGCAAGACCACCAGCAAAACTCTTGATCTTTTCTTTGCCTGTAATATGAAGTCTCCATAACTGACATTTTCCCTGATTTTACCACTGCTTAAAACTCAGGCTGATGATCATAGTTAAGTTGTCAGTTTTAGATGGCTGTCTTTGAGAGGAACTGAACTGAGATGAACCTGGACAGGAACTGAGCTGCTAGGTTTGTTCTGGCTGTGCTTATAAGCACAGAAGGTTGTAGCCAGAGAGAGTATCTTCCATTAGAGGGGCTGATAGCGTTGAAGGAAAAAAGGTTTCATTTGCGCAGCTTCCTCATCAAGTCTAAAATGTCTTTGTTAGGGTGATGTTGGTTGGGCATGTACATTGGCTTAACCCTCAAATTAAGTGCTCTTGCTGTTGTGATAGAATATGCGAGAATAAGCTTAAATCCAAGCTGATATAAGATTTTTTTGTGTAGCTTTATATCACTTTATATGAAGTGACAATAATATAGGTGTTCATATTTGGTAAAGATGGTTACTGAAGTGGGTAAAATGTCACATAGGCACCTAACGTGTGCTGGCATATTATGACTCAATTAGGAGTTCCTTAACAGAGGTTCTCTATACTGCTTTTCCCCAGCAAAAGTTTTAAAGAAGATCTAGAGCTTTGGAGATGAGCTATACTGCTTTATATCCAGTCTTAGATGTTCTTTCAACAGCTATGAAGTTCCATTTTTCTGCTAGATTTGAGGGTTGAATGAAAATGCTAAAATATCTGTTGAGGACTGATTTAATAATTCTGACACTTTGAAACACTGTCTGAAAGTCAACTGCAACAAATGCCAACTTAGAAATGCATTCCAACATCTTTCAAAATCCCAAGTTTTGAGTAACTGCAGTTTTTGTGTTTGAAATGTGTTTTCCCACAGAACTGTGGTTTAGGTTGCAAAATCAGAAATGGAGTTTGCTAAACATAATTGGAGCATGCCTTCAGCTTACAAGACGTGGTGGCCATGGTCTGTGGAGTCAGGTCACAGTTCTTTTTCCACATACCACTCATGTGCCATGTATTTTTCACAAAGCCATAAATATGATGCTACTCATTTAATTGGGGAGTAGATAAGAGTTTATTTTGAAGAAAACATGAATACTTGAACTCGTTCAAGGATCACTTCTACCCTCAGATATTTTTCCTCGGCTCCTGCTGACAGTACTAGAAGTTTTGTCCGGGTGTTGGCAGACAGAATTTGGCTGATGGAGGATGTGGAGAGCATCAGTCAGTCAGTGTACAAAACCGCCAAGGTTTGTGCAGCTTAATCGCTGGTGCTCCCTCTGCTGGTAGTGAAAGATAAAAATAAAATTACAGTCAACATCATGGATTTATAACTGTTTCAGGATACAAATTAAAATATTCACAGTTTGTATGCATATATTAGCTAAAAGCCACAATTTTTGTGTAAAACTGAGCTCTGTTTCATCTGACTTGCTCAGTGTGGCATAGCTACTGCAATGTCATGTATTTTCAGCCATGGTTCTTTATACAAGGTACCATACTACTTCATGTAAAAATACTCATTTTGAAGCAATCATTAGATCGAAATCAGGATGCAAACTAGCATCCAGGAGGGATTCTGCCCAAAACTCAGTGAATGTATGGCCAATATCCTGTTCTAAATAGAAATTGCTCAGGGATACCATAAGTGAAACAGTAAACAGCTCACTTGGAAGATGTATGCGCATAGTGTTCACATGTTTTCCCATCCAAGACAACTCCACAGTTCCTACTAAGTCTTTGTTTAACACCATGTGAGGGAAAGGTCTTATTGTTTTCATAATATGAATATGATAAAGACTAAAGCACTGCATTACAGTTTGTTCACAATTCTCTGAACTAAAATTCTCAGCCAAGGCAAATGGATGCAATGCCATATTATTTTAGCATTCAATCTGTGTATGCACTTTCCATTGGCTGCTAGAGAAGTTGCACATGTGCACCTGAAGGATGAATCCGAGTCTGAACTCAGTGTTGAACACACAGCTTGTACCTTTAAACAGATGCAGGAAAGCACATTGCAATCTAAGTTTTGATCATTCAGACACAAAGAAGGTATACTCCCTACTCATTATTCTTTAAACAGAAGATAAATACCAACAGCCGAATGCCTTTTGGTCACAAGAAAATGTGTTTCCACTCTTACTTTGTGTTGTTATGGATAAGGGAGCTTTCAGGAAAATGTAACAGCACAGCCAAAACTAAAGGTCTGAGTTTACTTAAGGCACCTGAGTGAAATAGGTTTGTTGGTCTCACATCAGTGCATATCGCAAAAACATTTCAAGTCAGTTGACAGTCTCTATTTAAGCTGAGCTTTTTGGACTCAAATAATACAGAGATCTACATGACTAAACTACTTTCACTTCAAGAGTTATTTATGGCTGTAATCTGTCAAGGATACACTTGGAAGCAGTGACATGATAATAGGAGTGCTGACTACACACTTGCATGCAGGTACATAAGGAGCCAGTCTTAGATTAGTGATCTGAGCTCCTAACATTAAAATACAATTTTCTGACAAATACAGAAAGACTTTCCAATGACTTGTAATTCTTACATTGGTAGTCCAGCACAAAACCACCAGCAGCAGCAGTGACAGTGTTTTTTTGAGAGGAATATAATGAAAGCTATAGCATAGTTCCAGTTTCATGACTTATTCTCTTATAAGAAAAAGCTACTTTAAGCTAATTCCAACGCAACTTGCATGTGGGCAGTGAACCTCCAAGGAAGCACCACGTTTTCACAATCAAAAAAGACTGGCAGACATCAAAGAAACAGTAAGTGTAACTGAAGTTAAACTTTCAGTATAATTAAATTTACTTCACATGTTTTCCAGCAGAAAATATTTCTCAACAATTCAAGACCACCACCCCCATATCAGTTTTAAAGTAAAATAGTAAGAGCTTGAATACTGTCAGTTTTCTATGCAGTATTTCTGAGTGGAATTTAGCACAATCTTGCTCAATCTGATTTCTTGTGTAACAGAGAGAAGGATAGAATACTATGACAGTGATGTTTTCTCTATTGCACTCTGGACGAAGACACTGCTTTACTGCAATTCCTGTCAGGTAGAGCTTATATTTTTGTCAATCCATTGGTTTATCTCACCAGGCAAGAAATTTCCACAGTGTGTCTAAGACACCAGGGGAAAAAAACTCCCCAAAGCTCTTCATATCATGCAGCTTTTGCACACCTGAATTAGGTGTCAATCCTCTGGGTGTTTTTTGTAAATGAATAAATAAAGGCAACTTCTTCTCCTCACCACACTAAACAGTCCACTTTATGGTAGGAGACCGCCTTGTCTCCTTTCTCTGGAGGTACATCACATCTTACAGGGAAGGCCATAAGTAACTGCATGGAATTTTCTCCTGTGGTCAAAAAAGTGAAGTATTTTAATATTGGAGACAGGATTTCAAGAGTGTATAGGGAAATCCCAAAATTCAGTGAAAGAATTCCTTGGACTCGTAACCTTTACTGATGTAAAACTAACATTTTATACAGTTCTTCAACAGCAAAATTACTCACGAGCAAATTGATGTTTGTGATATACAGAAATGTGAATAACTAACAGAAGCCTATTCCAAAACTGGGAGGTATAGGATATTTTGCTTTCCAAGAATGATGTTTCTGAAGATGAATCCTTAAGGCTGAAAATGTTCCAGCTATAGTCCCACTGAGTAATGCTTCCTGAGTGAAGTCATGGTGTTACTTCTGGGAATAATTAACCTCTGAAATTTGGTCATTTTAATATTTTAATTTGGATGAGACAATTTATTTAACACACTTTTGCTATGACTGCTGTTTACTTGTTTCCAAACTTTCAGTGTTCTATTATTTCTGGCATTTACTAAATGCCTGTTTGTAGTTAAAATCAAATTTTATATTTACTCTGTGTCAAGTCATCATGACAACATATAGGAAAAATAAGAGAAAAATTCATGGATATAGACTCCTCTGTAAGAAAACAAACCGTTATACACAATTGAAAAGGGAATGCTGGCTCTGTTCTAACTCCTGCAGAAAGGCTAGCTTATGGTGTCAGTCCTTCCCCCAGCCTGTGGGGCAGGTGAAGCCAGGAGCTGTACCTGCTCCGTCATGACAGGTTTTCCTACACACACCGCCCCTGCCTGCACTCAGACACCCTGCACAGCATCCTGCGTGCTGGGGCCACCTCTGCCAGGCAGCACTCTCACTGCACACTCCTTCTCTGCAGAGAAAACAATGCAGGCTAATTTCTCAAAATGGAAGGAAAAGCTTGGCTTCCCTCTAGGCAGGCACCTGGGCCAAATTCAGTAATTGCTTTAGAAATATAGTCATTAAATGCAAGATGATTCCGCTGTATGACATGCAGTTTAACGACTTCATCTTTTTCCATGCTGCATGGATACATTTTGTGAAGATTTTTAAGCACCAACATCTTCTGATCAGCATTAAAAAGGCAAAGCGTAGTATAAAGATAACAGGTGCAAAAGCAGTTCTTTAATGTTCTTATGCATTCCTTGTGAGTTAGGGGGATGCAGTGCAATCAAAGGGGTAAGATGCCATTTTAATATACCAGTGTAACTTCTACTTATGAACTCTGACAGAAGCAGTGATATATTATCCAGCTACTCATTTTTCTTTAACGTTGTTTCTTGTGAGAAAGATGGATTTACTTTGCTGCATTTCTCTCAGCCATAATACTATAATTTGGGTTTCTGTTTCTCGGAAAAGCCCTCTGCATGAAAACTGAATGCAAATGTCCTTCTAATAAAACTATTTCTTTCTGTTACCACAAGGTAAAAAGATTCTAGCTTGCATGGATGATTCTTTGATATTACATTTGTTAGTCTACTTCCACTAGTAGTCAAAGTATAATTTAGTATTATGTCCTTTTTCTTGTTTTTTTTGTTTGTTTGTTTTTAAAATTCTACCAGTGTACTTGTTTTTCTATGATTCAAAGAATGCCTTACTGATAAAGAAAGAAATGAACTATGTGATGTTCTTAAGTAGTTATGGACAGCCAAAGGAGGTCCTTCCCATAATTTGACTGGCAACTACATGCACAGTCTGGCAACAGAAATAGTGTGTTTAATGTTACTTATTAAATACGTGTCTTCCCAGACCAATGTCAGCAGTAACAAATAGAGACAACAGTTTGTCTCATCCTTGCAGGTGTGCGATCAAGTGCAGTGCTTTGGCCGGTCTGGTTTTCAATGACTGAATCACAGGGGTTTCCATTGTTTCCAATTTGCAGTAAAGTCCACTGGTTTGAATTTCCAGTTTCAAATTAAATTGACAGTTCTTCCCTTTCATTATAGTACGTCACTAAACTCTCAGGAAAAAAAAATAGAAATATCAGCAAACCATTTTTGCATTATAGTTATCTATAAACTTTCATGTTCTCCACAGCGTTAGCAATTATTTTGCTCATCTTTCTGATTTGTCAATTATACATTCAATGCTTCCCATGACTACTACCTTATCTTTAAAAGTTTTGGAATGTTTTTCCCAAGTGGACATTTCTGAAGGATGCTTCTGAACTCAGATACCACATAGCTAAACCATTAAATTAATAAATTTAAAAAAATAGATTTGACTATTCAGGCAGCACACAATTGTCTTAGGTCCCCTGCCAAAAGTAAAAGCAAATGTTGGTCCTAAACAGTTTGTTACTGAAGTAAAAACATACAAAGGAAGACAGAATGTGGAAGGCAAGGAAAGCTAAGTGACTACTACATGCACTTTAATGAGATTAGTAAATTAGTCTTTGATTTCTCAGTCTATTTTCTCAAGTATATATAATCCTTTAAAACAGATTTCAAGGCTGGAAACCAACAGAGAAATACAAAGAATTTTTCAGTATCACAGAGTTTCCTTGAAATTCAGTATTGTAGGTGAGAAGGAGCCCACTAGGATGAAAAAAGCTAAAATCTATTATTCAGGAATAAGATTAGAATGTCTTATAACCACTCCTGGTCTGTGAGTACATTAGAAACTGGTCAAAGAAAAAGAAATAGCCTATTGTTAAAAACTGATGGAGAGTACAGATTGATGGAAAATATTCCTGGATGGCTATTATTGGCCTTAATTTTTTCTAATGCTGTACAGAAATATTTTAAAATATAAATTCAAATAAAGCAATAGAGACATTTTAATTTACATTTTGTGATAGGTTCTAATGACATAAATACGTAAACATATGTATGGTTTTCTATTCATCTTGCAGCACACAAAAATCACTTTCTAAATTAAAATCAAAACCTCACTTAGGAATTTCACTTTCTTTGAAAACTATTAACAATACTCATGAGTCACATCCATAGCTTGTTTCTAGCACAGAGCTCTAATGTAAAGAAAGTTTCCTCCAGTCTTCAGGGATTGGTTCTCCCTTGCAGGCTGGATAAAATCATTCCGATACCACCTGAAGGATCAGTAGAGGATAGTGCTTCAATTACAGGCAAGAACCTGGGCCAAAACGGAGCTCTCGTAATTCTCACAGTGCTCATTACCTTTGGCTTTCTGCCTTAACAACTGGCATATACTATATATCAGGTGTATAAATGTTCTGTGTGGTTCTTACATATTCTCCATGCTTAGACTCACTTGGCAGTGCTCTGCACGTTCTTCTCTGCTGCCTTTCACCTTGTGAAATCATTATGTCATTTACGTTTATGTAAAGCAGATCCACACCACTTCTGAATTTTTGCGTGGCACCGTCTTTGCAAAGCTGTGAGTGGTCACACTAGGGGCAAGGAAACAAAATTCCTTGCCCAGAATCAAGATTTCTGAGCTGCATTTGTCTCATTTTTTTTAGTGTGAATGTTTTAACAGAAGTTGTGCATCTGAAACAAGTGCCAATGAGTACTTTCCAATGCACTCTTCACATGAGCTTATAAAAATGATCTTTGTGTCAGTTTGCCAGTGAAAAATATTTCTATCCGTAAGGTGCACAAATCTGGAGAAGTCAGAGGATAAACACAGACAATATTCTGGTTTTGCATCTGGCTTATATTAGTCAATAGTACATAATGTGACAGTATAATAGAAGTAAAGAGTGCGTGGAGGGATTCTAACACTCAGTTACCACATCTGTCTCTCTACATTATCATCATTAGTGTGTTTAGATGCAAATTATCCCCCTTTCTATTTGAAAGATTCATGTTCCCTCCTATGAACTGGGCATCAGCCCAACCGTGATGGGTTGTGTCCGTAGGGGAACGCCTTCATTTCAACACCTGCTATTAGCCATCATCAGCCCAGCAAGCTCTATTTTGATCATTTATATGTTTGCAGTGTTTTGCCAAGTGGGGAAGGAACCAGTGCATGTTTCTCTGATATGGAAACAAGAGAGGAAACTAGGGCAGAGAAAAATAAAGGTATGTCCACTTTTCCACAGCTGACAGATTTTACAGCTCAGACATATGGAAATTTTGCAAACCTGGTCTCTGCTGCCATTTTAATTAAATAAAAACAGATAAGAAGTATGCTGCTGGGGTTAAGGCCATTGGCTAAGGCACAAGAGATCAAGAGTGAGTCACTAGCAACTGCCACAGTCTGACACTGGGCAAATCTACCTCTCTGTGTCCCAGATTTACAAAATAGCTTGTGTATTTAGACTTTATATTCTTTTGGGCAGGGACTTGCTTTTATTACATTTTTCCCAGCATCCAGTACCCTGAGGCCCTGTTCTCAATAAGGGTCATCTGCTTATTATCATAATACAAACTACCATCTACATCTCTGCTCTCTGGGCTAGATCTCACCCTAAAAAGCTGCGTGTAAAAAGGAACTGAGGAAAAATACCTAGACAGAAAATTTTCCTTTCAGGTTGAAATCTTAGGCAAAATATCATAGCTATTTCTGTCATGTTGGAACTAAATCACTTATCACTAATTAAGGCATAACAGGAAAAATTGGAGCTGAAGCAACTCCTTTTGTTGTCCAGCTCCCGGGCATTCATGGCAAAATCAGAAAGAACTATGATGATCAGAAGTTCTGTATAATTGAGTTCCATCACTGTCATCTAAAACAAAAAAAAATGGGGCAGGGAGCACTGTTGCAGTGCATACTTTGTCATATGTGGTAACTTGTTTTGGAGATGGTTGTTAAAACATGCTTTGGAGGAAGGTACAAGGATCCCTATTTTCTCAGTCTTCCACTAGGGAGACTAATGTAGAATGGTCTGGACTTCTGCTAGTCTCATCTTACTGGGATGTGTAGGTGGGTGTGATGCCTGCAGTACGCATAGGCGTTCTCACGCGAGCATTTATCTAGAATCTAGCCTGTGCAGGCTGCAATGACACTTCCAGTTGTGGTGTACACAGTTGTTGGATACAAAAGAAGTCTAATTGGAATCAGGAGATCTGGGTTCTGTTACTGACTCTGCTATATATTTCCTGTATTGCCCTAGGCAAGGCATTCAGGGCCTGATCCAGCCTCCATTTAATTCCACAGCAATCTTTTCTCTGGCAGCAGTGAGCTGGATTAGACTCTCAGCCTATCTCTTTCCCAGGCTCTCCATACTCCTCAGTGGTACAATAATACCTGCTCACTCCATAGGTGTCTGATATGGCTTAAATAATTTGCCTCTCAAGTGATTTGCTACTCAGGCATAGCATGAATATGCAATTAAATTAAATTCTTGATTCAGCAAATGTTTCAAACCACTAATAGGCTTCAATCAAGTAAACACATACTGGAGAATTCAGGGTTCTGTGTCATTAGGTGTCAATGTGTAGTCTTAAACATGTAAGAAGGTAACTTTGGTGGAATTACTTAGGGCCTTAACATTAAGAATATGCCAAAGCACCTTCCTCGAGGCTGTATTATCAATCATTAGCCATACACATGTGCTTGAAGTTAAGCATCTGCTTAAGCATATTCCTCAATTCATCCCTAAAAGCATAATACTCATATCCTTTCTAGCATAGCGTACACAAACATTTGAGCCTAGAAGATACTAAAAATAATCTACATTTGATTATATGAAATGTCAAAAATTACTACTTTTATCTTTCTAATATATCCAAAGAAACAGAGAAAACTTCAGACTGTGTAGCCCATGCTAATTTCCAGGAATCTTGCTTACCCTATAATCCTTTACTTTTACATAACATTGAAATCACAATACGGATGTGTATTTTGAAGTAATTGTGTTGGTGGTCCCTTCATGCTTTCTGAACATCTAACAGTTTGCTAAGCAAACACACATGACTGATTAAAAGAAGAAAGGGAACTATTTTTACAGGGACCATTAAACTTTAACTGCCATCTGGCAGGGAATGATTAGAGAAGATCAAAATTAAGGCAGTCAACACAAATACTGTGTGGATACCTCAGGGAATAATTGTGGATAGAAGATGGTGGACTTGTGGCTATGTTAAGAGACAGACAGAGAAGGAAGTGGTGAACACATCCTTTATGACTGCTGCCCTAATGGCCACATTCACAGCAACAGGAGCAGAGAAAGAAGAAATCAGGAACACCTGTGATTAATCAGACGTTTTCTGTCATAAAAAAAGAAGGTTAAAGCATTATACAAGAGCCACACCATTCTTGGTTCCCCAACAAGTCAGGAAGGAAATTTTTATTGTGGAGGTGTGTTGAAGTTTGCAGGTAGTTAATATTCAGATCAGCCTACTATCTTTACACAGGCATTTTAAACAGGGTCTGTAATAAATCCTTTCATTAAATGACCTTACAGAACATGGACCTGTGGTTGATCTAACTGAACACTGGATGTCACTATTTATACACACTGTTAGTCATTTTAGAGGCATTAAAAATACAACCTAGCCATGGCTTTTCCAAATTAGCTATCTTTAGTTATTCATGTTCTTGAAATAGCAGTTTCAACGAGCCAAAGCTTCCAAGCTGCCTAAACACAGTGTCACTTTTTACAGCTACTCCGCTGCCTGCCCTGGCTATGCTGCCTTTAGGTGCTCCATAACACAGGTACCATGTCTGACTTCATATTTCAGGGGAAAGATTTGAGGTTTGCATAGAGAGATAACGGACTGGCTGCTCACTGCAACATCTCACAGCTGAGACTCTTACCAGGCAGACAGATTATCGTAACTGCTGTTGTGATTGGTAAGGAACAAAAAAAACACAGCTCACCCAAAACCACAATGGCCCCCACGGGAGGCAGCTCCTGGCCTGACTGCGCTGGTGTAGAACCTTCTTTTCAAGCCTCAAGAGCTACTGGGTTGACAAATCCTTGGTCCTTCAAGCATCTGCCCTGAGGTTTTTCATTCTGTGGCACTAATAGCATACAGCTCTTCCGCCACTCTGCTCCCCTTCCCTGAGGGACAGGTGACTTCCAAGGAATAAACTTAATCGGAGGGAATACATTTAGAAGCCAGGGGAAGGAAAAAAAAGGGGGGGGAGGGGGAAATAATATCTCTGAGCAGTATGGAAAACAAATCAGTGCTAACAGTCCAGGAGGTCAGGTTAGCTGCCAAAGACTAACGACAGAAGACAGGTGAGAGGAGGTAAAGATTAGGAACAACTGATGTAGTGATGTACTGCAAAATAAGACTGGTTACCTTTGTTTCTTGAGCTCAACACAGTATTTTGAAGTCTGACTTTTCAATAACATAGGAGAAGCACATTAAGTATGTTTCAAAGCCTACGAAATCTTGTCAGCTGAACCTGAGTTCATAAACATATGCTAAACAACAACAAAAATGATCAGAAATGTACACATTACTAATCTAAAATGTATAGACAGTACAAATGTTTGGTCATTTTAGACCTTGATTCTCAACAGAATTTTTCAGTATATTCATGTGTCTACTTGTCACTGCATCCTTGAAAATGCTACAGCTTTTAAAAATTTGACTCTTCGGCACATTCTTAAATTCAATATTCTTTCAGGGAGATGTAAAATACAATTAAAAACAGCCTTAGGTGCTTTGCTAGTAAAGAAAACAAATGAAAATACCTCTTATGATTTGCAAAAATACATTTCTATGTCAGACTTTTGAACATAGTCTTTCCCAGTGCTATACTGCAAGCATACTACCGTAAAAACCTATGGGTGTCAAGGGGGGTTGCATTTTTTTGTTTCTTTTCCACAGATCCTGGTTGGATGGTGAAATATCTAGAAGTCAGTAATCATGACTGGAAATGTATGGCTGGAAATTATCTGCCCTGAATCTTATTTTATTCCAATTATTTTTGGATAAATATTCTGGGCAAAATATAATTTTGCTAAACTATAAAACTATATTTTAAATTTGAGCATAGTGGGCTGTCCAGGTGAGGCTCGTGAACAGGTTTTGCTCTTTCCTAAGCCATTTCTAGCCTTACGCAGTACAGAGTAATTCTGCTAACACAAGTAATCTGTTCAGTAGGGCAAAACAGGAGTCAAGTGCAGCTATAATATATTAATATTATACTAATGCTATACATGTATTAATATTTATGTATCTTATGTATAGAATTATATAGAATATTAGGTTTAACAAGCAGTATTAATTTTGCTGTACATATATGCCACTTTATAATTGGACGGGGGCAGAATATGCCTTATAAACAAATCCGTTCAGAATCTTGAAAGGCAAAAGCTAGCTGTGGTGGCAAAAGGCAATGCTCCATCATTCTCTCCTCAGAACATACCATAGACACAAAGCAATCAAGGGCCACCTGAAAAAACAACATAGCTCTGGTAAACTTCTGCAGTTTGTTGCCCCAGCTTTGACGCACAAATCTGTTCAGACTGCTCCGAGAACGTAACAGCCTATGGCTCTCTCCTGTTAACAAGGTGCAGAGCATTCATTCTCCACATGCAAAATTCCAAGCACTGAGCCAAACTGAAATACAGTAGACATTTGTTGACTTTTTTATAATGCCCACAAGCATCTACAGATGTGATCCCATGTAATGAAGCATGTGGCCTTAAGCTGGAATTATTTGCAAACAGCAGGATCTCCTGGCAAAAGAGATGGCACTTGCTGTGTTATGAAAGCTGTCCCTCTAAAACCATGTTTGGTTAGCACCTATGCCCTGTTGAAATTGGCGTAGATAATTCCGAGTGGGAACAACGCCAGCATGACAGATGGGAGTGAATGCAGGCATGCCAGAGAACACGTATGTTCATCAAGGCTGAATATTAGGGACAGAGTCCTTTCCAAGAATTTAGAAACAGCAGGCTGTGCAGAGTTTCTGTATTTTAGGTATGGAATACAAGAATATACAATCTCTTTTGTAACTCTAAGCAACATTAATTACAGTAATTTAAAAATAGCTCACCTGAACCATGCCAAGCATGACAGTAGTCAGCTGAATCAGAACAACTTTTCCTCCAGATTCAGACTGGCATCAGGTCCTAGAGAGCAGACCCTGTGCACCAGAGTCAAAATGATTCCACAGGTTTTCTGCTGAGTGGTTCAGACTGAAGAGCTTTCGGATTATAATTAATATTCTTCATTTATACACTGCCTTTCAGGCAGTGATCCCAAAGCAATTTGCAAGTGTATGAGAATTTGAACTCATAGTTGGAAGGTACATCATCTACAATTAAGCAAGTGAATCTTGCATGTATTAATGGGTTATAGTTCCATCTCCCCTCCCACCAGGCGTTATAAACTGGAACTATTCTCTACATGGAGAGGGTGGAGGAAGAAAAAAACCCTTCTGCTACAATCCTGGCAGATACATGTGTACCCTGCTTTTGCTCTTCACATGGCACAAATAGGCATAACAAATCAGTTATCCAAAACATTAATTTAATCTCCAAACAGGAATTAGTAATTCCTATGGTTTTTGAGCACCAGACAGCTACCTTTCCTATCTCTTTTTTCAGATTGTGAACAGACACAGTATATTGTCCAAAAAGACTTGCCTAGGATCGTTTACATGATTCTGAGAAACAGGAAGAACAAAAAATATAACAAAAATATCTTAGGTACTATTATTTAGAAACTAAGAATCTGGAGTTGCAATTCCCCCTTCTGTACTTTCAGAAGAGCCCACTAACAAAAGATCCCTCCATTTTGGGATTCTTCAACTTCAGCAACCAAAATTTATGGATACTTTTGGAAACACTGGATAAAATATGGCCAAAGTCCTGGCTGTCTGGGTTGTTCTCTGGATGTGTGTTTTATCAGAAAGTGTGTATCCTACCAGAGCGGGTGTAATTGGGTTGCTGACGTTGTGTTCTAACCAGTGCAGCTAACAGCGTCCACTTACAACTGAACTCTGTTTTCTGTTAAAAAAGGTATTGAATACCGTTAGTAGGAATATAAAGCATTGCTCAATTTATTTTCATTTAATCCAGTAATATTCTGTAAACTAGAAATCTATATGTGTGTTATCCAGTCAACTGACTGACCATTTCAGGTATCAGCTGTTTTTTGCAACATAGTCTTGGAAACAGGTGAGTCATCTGAGTAAGACACCTTAGTTAAGGGAGTTTATGTTCTAAAGTAATGCATGCAGTTGTACTTTCATTCCAAATGTTCTGAATTTTCTGTATATTTATAATAATTACTTTGATTAAAGTTCTATTACTACTTTTCCTCAAAAATCAATTTCCAAAAACTACTGGGTAGACACATAATAATGATTTAAAATACATGAAAGCTCACCCTGAATGTGGTGATCCTGACACACATCATGTAATAGATGCAAAGCATAAAGCGGAACTATTAATGAACCTAATATTTCCTTTCACTTTGAGTTATATTCCAAATACAAATATTACATTCAAATACGGAATCAGAATGTTTTAGACAATTTACAATTTTTGCTGACATATAAAATGAATCTTAAAAATACAGGATCATCTTACATCTTGTGACATGCTGGGTTTTACAAAAGAGTGGCTGTACTTTTGACATATTTACACTGTGGTACAGCATCCTGAAGCTAATCAGCAGAACCTGAATGCTAGACAATAGGGCTTGTTATCCAGAGTGAAAGCAGCTCTACTAGTCTTTTCTGGCAAGGCTCCTTGGAGTCTTGCTCCCACTTTCCACTAGAATCCAGTAGCTAGGATGAAGATGAGAAAACCTCTTTTCCATGCTGAATTTCTGCTGTAGCAGGATGGGTTTCCTCTTGACAACATCCCATTTTGGTGTAAAACAGCTATGGTAGTAGTAGATCCTACATATATAATCATTGGGCCATTTAAAGCAGATCTTAGAGATGCAAAAATGACATGACAAGGATTATAATGACTTCCAATTCAAATTGCATCAATGGTCTCAACAGTATCATCAAAAGTTCAGAATCCTGCTAAGTATGAACATGGTATGATGTTTGTGGTTATTGCCATCCATTTCTAGGACTCGGGTGTTAAAATTTTCAATGGACTGTTGATCAGAACACTCTACAGCCTAAATTAGTCCTACTTTGTTAATTGCCTTCAGCTCTCTACTAAAAGGAGCTGTTGAGACTAAAAGAAAACTAATTTTAGCGAAAAAAAAATAGCTTAGGTAAGTACTCTGGGGACAAAGATCACTCAAGAAACAGATTCTCCCTTTCCTGTGTAAAGAAGTTTACAATGAGAAAAAACTTTCCTACAAAGCATCACTTCCAATCCAGCTAACTCAGCAATTAAAACTCCCAACATTACCTATGTCAAGATTTGTCAACTACTAATAATCAATAAGGTAAATATGTACTAAGAATGTGTTACCAAGAGATTTTCTACTTAAAGCAGACATCTAATAATGCCATTATTCCTTCTTCCCAGAGCTAAAATGGTTTAAATATTCTGAAGCATGTTAATTCTGCTCTATATACCTTCTTTCCACAAGCCTTTGCTCCATTTATCTGAGAGGACCTTTGCAGTTCTGAATGGGAAAATTCAACCACACAGTTGTGAATGGAAGAGGCAGGAGAGCAAGACACTCCCAGGCTGTGAAAAACACTGAAAACCCCTGACTTTGTAAATCAATACCAATCAATGCCCTGCAAAGTACATCATAAATCTAGAAGTTCTAGAGAGTGAACCCTGAGGTAATAACACCACTTTTAAAACATTTCACAAACATTCGGACAATTTCAGACCTTTGATGTGATTTCATCCTCTGGGGCTCTTCCAACAACTAAGAGTTATTGGAATATAGTGGTTTTCCAGACACATGTCCTCCTCAAAACAGACTTTAAAAAAAGACTAGTGTGAGTGTGTGACATGCTTTGCGGTAACAATGCTCTGCTGGGAGATAAAATTTAACCTGAAGGAACAGGTTTCAATCCCAAAGGAGAACTTTTTACTTAGGCTTTGGACAATGGGATTTCTCCTGACCAGCCAAGATTTCTCCTTCAGCAAATACAGAACAGACATTCATCTTTTGTAAGTTATTAATAATAAATGTTGAATTCTGACAGACCCATTGTTGCAAAGCACTCTGGACATACTCATTTACACAGCATTGTGCAGGATTTTACTTGTTCAATTGAACCAAGCTGCAATTGCCAAAATTCATCTGTACCTGAAGGAAAACCAGCCCATATCTACCAGGCAGACGTGCCAGTTTACAGGTACTTTGTCCACTTTCTTTACTACCTGCTTACTGGATGGCAAACTGAACGGATATAAGGCTTGACAGATCTCTTTAAGAAGTCACTGGAAAAATGCCATTTGTATGCAATGTCTGTTCTGCTGATGCTTGTGTATTGTAACAATCCGAGTCTGCCATGAGTAGATACCAACTCATTTCAGGGTTGCAAAGTGAAACTGCATGTCACTGTAGGACTGATCCATCACACGGTGTACCTACGAAATGAGCTGCTTGGCGGTGAAGATGAAACAGACTGTTACTTTCCTAAAAATAAGGGCAAAATGACTGGGATAATCTTTATGGTTTCAGGGGAAGTCTTCAGAAGGCTTGGGAAATCTGGGATGATCTTTCTCTTTCCTTTCTAGGAAAGGAGAAGGCCACACTAGTGAACCACAGCTAGTGGTCTCTTGCTGTTCTACTGCCCTGAGACAAACCTGGCTGAGCAGCGGGGAGCTGTGGGAGGCACGTGGAGCAGCTCTTTAGACACCGTGTACTGCTCAAACAGCTGGACTGGATCCTCTTTGCCAGGGGCAAAGTGGGGAGGAAACCTCCTCTGGCAGGCCTGGCTACTGTCCACATCCGTAACTGGTCCTGTCTGGGAGAGACAGTTGGAAAACTGGGAATCAAAGAGATTTGGGGAGTACAAGATAAAATTCCAAGTAGAATAGACTTTCAGAAACATGGTGAGCAATTAGAAATTACACTGCTCTTCAGTGTACCAATGCACTTCCATTGGGACCTTGCAGCAGCTCAACCAGATAGGAAACAGTGTGAGATTAACAGAAGTCCTTTTTTATGAAGATTTGCTTGAATTGAACCGAACATGATCCTCAGAGATCAGTAACTGCTCTTCTAACTCCACCTGAAAGCGGCAGCTGAGTTGCATGTAAAATATAATATCAGCCGTTACGCCTTGAAAGCAACAATAAACACGTGTTTAATGGCGGCTTTGACGTTGTTCAGATCAAACAGGTTGAGAAATGCATTTCTTGCAAAACATCCCAGGGTGGGAACCGTGACAGAAGAGGGCACTTTCTTTGAGGAAGAAGAGGATTTCCACTTAATGCTTTTTTGAATCCATGTGACTTTGCACTGTGTGTCTACTTTCTTCTCCGTTCTGGAGGGCTGTGGGAAGATCCATTTCACACCTGGAGGTCCAGACCATTAGGTTCCCAAGATGAAAGCATGTCTCTAACTGCTGTGCTTCCTTCCATACACAAGCAAGTTTCTTTGATGCAAACAGCCTGGTTGCTACTACACTTCCCAGGGGAAGTACACTACTTCATAAATGCTGTACTTTGCACGTTAGTGTACAGCAACATGTTACATCTAAGTTATTCCACCAGTACAGCATCCACATTTGCTTCATGGTTTTATTCGTGGTGCTGGAAATATTTGTTGCCACAACAGCGTATAGATTTTTTTTTTTATTTAAAAGTTCTACCTCACCATGAAAGGTTTTTTCCACCGACACTTATTTCTTCCTTAGCATTTGTCTGTGGAAGAACCACATGACAGGCACTGCAGATATCCCCGTTCACCTCACTTCCCCAACAACGGGGATAAGATTTGAAAAGAAAAAAAATAAAATAAAACAAAATAATTGGCAACTTAAAACCTCATTTGCTGGCCTTTATAGACTCCCTTTTTATTGCTCTGTTACTAAGACTCTGGAAGGACCCCAAAACCAAACCAGGCTCGCTGTTGGGATTAAGGCAGGGAGCAAAAAGCCAGGAAATTCAAACTGTACTGTTGTTTCTCACCTTAGGACCTACAACTGAGTACAACTCCACTGTACCTGAGGATCAGAAGACACCGAATTGTAGGTTACAAAAGCAACATCATCGTTAGCATTAGCATGCCACTGTTGAAAGTGCCTATTGATCATGTTTGCTGGTGAGTTGCTGGTATGGAGCATGTCTCAGCTACATGGCACCTGTGGTTTAACCAGTGACAGTGACATTAACAGTCCATGTAAGTTTGCTGGAGGCCAGCAGCTAACTCCTAAAGCACTGTCTTATGTTGCCATCCCTAAATATAATGTACATACCCTTTCACTTGTCCCTTTGGAGACAGTTTGGAGCACAGAGACTATTTTAGAATTTAATTTTTTTATGGCACAGATTGTATAAAATAAAAATTTTGCATCAACTTAAATGTATGTTTCACAGTGTTTTACCCAAAACCATGGATTTTGCTGAATTTTTCCTAGTTGGTACTAATCCTAGCAGTGATAAACGACCATTAAAATAATAATCCCCCACATCAAGTTAAAAACATTAAAGAACGCATAAGTGATTAAAGCAGGAATCCGGGGTAATACATGCCCGGCTGGGTAACGATAATCTAGTTTCAATCACGCTTAGATTTTTTCGTTACTTGGGTGTGAACCTGCTCATCACGCAAAAATGACCGATTAAAGAGCAGGGACTTTCAGGCGTTCTCGGACGCGCCCTGCTCCACCTTGCCCCAGCGGGCCCGAGGCATTTCGGGGACGCTTCTGCAGTTCGCGAGCACTCCGCACCCCGCAGCAGCGACAGCTCCAGCCGGGCACCAACGCTCCCGGACACGGGGCTTCGCTCCGCTGTC
>NW_010139328.1:7360-12026 GCF_000699245.1 Pterocles gutturalis | reverse complement strand
TAGAAAGAAGAAAAAAATAATAATAGAAAGACAACAGGGAGAAAACCTCCTTTAGTTGTAGAAGCATACACTTCAAAATGAGAAATAATTAAGATTCTTGAGTCACATGTGCTTGTTGTGGTTTCTGCTGCAGCTGTGTGTCCCATTCCTGTCTCAGGTATGTCTGTTCTTTATTTAGATATTCTGCAGTTGCTTAAACTCAGGGGTCTACAGCCTGGCATATCAAGAAACTAAAAAGATTAAATTGGTGCCAGTTTTGCCTTCGTAAGTCTGACTATAAACTACTAGTGTCCAGTAACTCTGCACAAACACAGCAGTTGAGCCATACCTGTGCTGGGATGGGGAACCTCCAAAGTTTGAATGAGTTCCCTAGAGAGGGGCAAGAGCCACTGCCGCTGTGCCAAGGTTAGCCATGCTCCCTTCTTATGAATCAGACTCACACATTCTACCAACGGTTACACCATACACTATTTATCAGGCAACACACATCCATCTGGATTTCAGGGAGAACTGAGGAAGAGAATTACAAGCTTACACACATGCAGACCCATAGTAGTGTATCATCACATATTTTCTCAGCCTTCACAAACACGAACAATGGCAAATGCAAATCTCTACCTGTTTCTGATGTCAAAATTGAAACAACCCTGAAGCATGGGTTTACCTTATTGTGCTATTAATTACATCTAAGAAAAATGAAGTTCTTGAAGAATCACATTCAGAATCCAACTGTACTATTTGAAATTTTCTCCCAGATCCATAAATCAAATCTTTGTATTTCATTGTTTATATCAATCTTCAATTTTTTTATATATCTTTTCAATACCTAAAGAAAGGAGTAAACATGCTAAATAATACTCTTGCTCAAATAAGCTCTTTAACTGGATAGCATCATTTTTAGCCACTGTTTGAGTAGTAAAAGAATGCAAGATGTAAAAGAAAAGGAGTTGCTCTGAAAAAGTAAGACAATAAAAGGAAAGAATGTGAAGAAGTTAAGCTATGGAGATATAAACTTAAACACTGTACAAGCAATGAAATATTTTTTCCAGTAATTTTGTCAAAACAGAACTAGATTTATGAAGATTAAAATATTAGAGTTTTAAAGTTTTTTTAAAGTGAGTTTCTACTTCCTGAGATAAGAGCTAGTCAGCTTGTATGTTCCCAGCTATAACCTCCCAGGCTACATTTGAAAACATTGCCCTTTGTAGACCCAGGACTAAATCCTTTATCCTTTGCAGATCAAGAAAATAATCCCATCTAATTCTAAGAGTAACAGATATGGCCATAATGATTTTTTCCATATTTGTTAGTTCTTCTTTCACATGACATTTCACTTTGCACTACACTTTCTTTCGCGAACAATACCCAACAATATGTGAAGGAATCCTAGACTTGTCAGGATGGAAATAGAGATTCATACTGCACTAATCTTTTAATTCCTTCTTTTTCCAAGCTCAGAGTTTGAGATCCTTTCATCATCGTTTTCATTCATGTCTCAAACTAAACATCCTTTTATTGTTTAATTATGATTCCTCACCCAACCTGTTCTTTTCCACTGAATTCTAAGAGCTTGGATGAGGCTATGTTTTAGATTTATGATTAAAACAGTGCTTATAACACAGGGATGGTTTAGTTACTACTGAGCAGTGCTTGCACAGAGTCAAGGTCTTTTATGCTTCTCACACCACCCCTCCAGCACGCAGGCTGGGTGTGAACAAGAAGATGGGAGGGTACCATGACAGGGCTTCATTTCTTTCCTTTTGGAATTCTTTACATTTTTCCAAATCTGGAAACAGTCCCTAAGTCTGGAACATCACACTACATCTGACATGTACTTCAATCTCTTCTTTTGGATTCTACCTTTAAACAAAGACTCCCCACTTTTCTGAAAGTGCTTAAAATGTTGACCTACTCCAGTAAATATGCTGTCTCGTGCCAGAAGTGCTTTTTATTAAAGTGTTCACATTTAAATCAGAACCATCCTTTGGCTTCTATCTGTAAGGCCCAATACTGTCTACAGCATCATGGAATTAACGTCAGAAGAAGAATCTACATGTTTTCACCTTTTATACTTCTGAGTCACTCTATTATGAAAATAAGAGATGTCAATAAATTAAATTAATTCTATTCAAATAGATCTGTGCAGTGCTGGAAGTGGGTAGACTTAGCAGGAAAAGTGGAAGTCCACAGTGTAGATAACAGAGGAGGAATCTGTCTTTAATCTGATTTTGGACCAAACAATTGGTGAAGAGGACACACAGTTCTTTCCCTCTTGCACAAATGGAGAAATGACTCTAGCAGCCTCATTCTGTCAAGTGCCCCAACATCTGCTCCAGCAAAGCAAGCCCCTCGGCACACACTCAGCTCTCTTTTGCAAATTATCCCAGAGGTAACTGAAAGCTACATTCACCTTCTGGACTTTCCTGGATCAGAATCAGAATATGCAGCATCTTCAAACAATTCCTGAAACATTAAGTCTATTTTGGAATATGTTTGAAAGGAATCTAAGAAAGCTCAGTGGATTAGGAAGGCAGTAAACACTTGCATATTTAATTAAATTTCTTGGTACAGAAGCACAAAACTGAACTTAGGATCACTTATACCTTTAATCTATCTATAACTGAAGCTGCATACTAATACTCTCTTCCTTGATATATGTCCATGCTAAACCTTTCTAGGAGAAAACAGAAGAATGTAAACAGAAGAACACAACTGAAAAAAGTGTATATACACTTCTGCAACCTATTCTGTGTGCTTGACTCTAATTTTAAGCAAAAGTGTCAGTTCTCATTTTTTTATAAATTGGTTCACCAATTCCTACTTGGGAGGTAACTGCTCAGAGTTGTCTCGTGATTCCCCTCCTAGGGGAATCTGATTTCTTAGTTTCAACATGCCCTAGGCATCTGCTTTCCTTACCGACTAGACATGATCTTTCTGTCACTGACATCAGAGGAAATATCAGTACATTTGACAACAGTGATGTTCAGCACCAAATACAGCTATCATATCAGCAAAAATAACGTGGCAGCTTACTAGAAAAGTTGTGAAAAAAAGGACCTGGAAAGCTTTCTTCTATGTAAAACAACATAATTAAAAATCAATATTATTTTAATTTGACTGTTAACATTTTAAGAAGAGGCTTTTTAAGACAGAAAAAGGCCTCTTGGTCACAGCAAACTGCCTGGGGATACGAAGAAGACAATGAAGAAATGATTGTTTGACAGTGTTTTACATCAATTATAGATAAACTAGTAAATAATTTGAAACTGTTACTCAGAGAAAAGTTGATCTTCACAGCAAGAAATGACATTTGGAATTTTTTTCTTCTATTCAGAGAAAACTTTCAGATACTTCTGTACTTGGCTTCTTTTAATTACATTCCGCTCTTTGAAGACTATGCTGCAAGCTTCAACAAGCCTTAGGAACTAGACTGCAGATCATTTTAACCTATATAAAAAGTGACAAAATTCAAGCATTAACAACTATCTGCACATCTGGGTTTTGGTGTTAGGGTCCTTGACTGTTTACTAGAAATACAAATACCATGTCAATGCTACAGAACACAAACCACATGTTTCATATACACATGTGTATTTAAGTAAAAGAACTGGTCAGGAAAGCGAAGGACAGCTTGTGTTAAAGAATTTGTGTTAATGGATATTTAAGTCCAAGTCTTGGTTCTGCAATAGACTTCCAGCTTACATTTGGACAATAAAGCATTTAAGTTCTTATTTTTGAGTGCATCTAATATACAATTACTAATATGGCTCCGTTCAACAGTTTAAAATGTTTTCAAATTTTTCTTTAGAAGCCACTTTCAAATGTCTGAAAATGGCATGCAAACTTCAGCAAAATGTCTCCTGGGGTTTTTTGTTGTTTAAGTTAACATGATGACATTGAGTTATTTTCATGCTCAGGAAATAGTGATTGCCTGAGTGTGCTGAACTCAACACCTGTCTTCCAATTTTTTACAGTGATCACCAGTGCTCTGTTCTTCTAAATGCTGATTTGGACCTTTCTTGATAAGCTAACTCAGGAGACTTTCTTTTGTCATTTATTGTTGACACTCATAAAACCAAATACCATAATATAACTCATAATATGATTCTTCTCAGCCTGAGGCAGTCAGATGACTGATAACTTTGGTAAGTCACGAGAATTCACTGAAATTGACAAAACTTCCAGTTTGAAAATTCAAGTTAACTTGGAGGAACCAGACACACATTTCAATTTTTGTGGGCTAAAATTTTATAATACAAAAATATCACCATAGGTATGGCACTAAAGATTTTTTTTCTGTAAAATCAGAAGTTAATAATAACAGCAGAATAAGATACTGTGGCAGTTTACATTACAGCAGCAGATTGAAAGGCCATCACCAAAAAATGATAATCTCACAGTGTTAGGTGCTGCTTCACAAACTGAGTGACAGTTTACAGTTTATATAGGTGTGGTAGAAGGAGCCTGGATTTATAGTGACATTTCCATTGAGTCTTAGAGGAAGGAAGACCGAATCCTTGTGGCTGGTTAAGTGCCTGCCTTTTTTTTTTTAATTCTTGAATCTTTCTACCTGCTAGTCCCTAATTTAAAACTGATCATTAAATTTCAACAGAATTACCCTCTCCCTTGAACTTATTTTCAGCACAATATAAATAACTTCAGCTCA
>NW_010139328.1:0-7329 GCF_000699245.1 Pterocles gutturalis | reverse complement strand
AAAGAGATACTGCATGCGAAGCAGACTGAAAAATACAGTCTGTTTGACATCAAACAAACTACAAAGACAGAGAACAATTTAACGTTTCTCATCTGACCTAAAGACTTAATGTAGTATCTATTAAAAAAAAACCAAAACATAACAAAACAGTGTAAGATTTAGGGTTCATCAAATGGTTTTCTAAGATCCCCTACTGCAGTGAAAACACACATAAACTTGTCATCTTTTGAAATGCTGTGCCTTGAAAACCACCTCACTGAAAAATAAGATAAAATAAACACCCTTTTGTTTTTTTGGTCTTTTCCCCAAACAGAAGGCAGTGTATAGTCCATCTGCTTTGTAAGAAGATTTTATAGTTTATTTACTGTGTAAGACTTGTACAGAAGGTCATCGCTCTGCAGACTAGCAGCAGAAATGTGATAAGTATTTATTCAAATCTGAAAGAATGGCATGATACTTTATTTGTCTCCAGAATAATTTAATTATGGTCCTGAAAGAATAAAAGTTTAAATTCAGAATCTAATAATTCTCTCACAATTCTTTCATCGAAGATGCTGAGGGCATTTTTTGTTATAGGCAATTCAAATCATGAACATGAATGAAAATTTATATGAACAAATAATAATTACTGTTGGCCACTAGGTAGTTGTTTCCTATGGCCACTGGAAGTATAAGCATTTAGGATTTTACTGTTTCTAAATATGATGCTCAGTTTTTGTGGCTTTCACCAGTTGACATAATATAATATGAACATATGTCAGAGGAATAGGGTAAATGTCCCCAGGATGCTTTCCATGCCTATGCATTTCCTTGGTTTTTGTAGATATGTATCTGATAGGACTTACATACAGTTACAGATCTGAAGGTTGGAATGCCAAAGATTTGACTGTAATGCTTTTATAATACCCATAAAATTTTAGATATCACACCATGGAGACTGCAGACGCAGCTGAAGACTAAACAAATTCTAAAAGTGCCTGTGATGTATTTTCTCCAGTTTATTTTTGTGTTTAAAAATATTTACTAGTGATAGCAGAATATGACTGATTTTGTTGGCTGGCCAAGGGAAAAACCCTCTATCCTCCTAACATTCCTGCCAAAGAAACAAAAAATTCTGTCAAAGGGATGAATGGCCTATCACTCCTCAAAAGGATTAAAGTTTTTAAGCACTCTCATAAAAAGAAAGTGAACACAAAGGAGTGAAATCAATCTAATTTTTACCTTTGGGCCACATGGAAATTCCCGAGTTACACACCTGCCACCTTTGAACACACAGACAGTTGAAAACTTGCCAGCACATACCTTTTTTCCTGCTTTCCTCCAAATTTCCACTTCCCCATCCATTCTTTCTCTATATCACACACACACGCAAAACAATCAGAAATACCATCTCGTGCCTTGCTTCAACATGCCTGAGAGTCCCACCAACTCCTGCTTATCCTTAGATGTAGGTGTGACTCAGAAGTCCATCTGCTAGG
Organism: Pterocles gutturalis; assembly: GCF_000699245.1. Lineage (NCBI taxonomy): Eukaryota > Metazoa > Chordata > Aves > Pterocliformes > Pteroclidae > Pterocles > Pterocles gutturalis. The sequence goes on along the minus strand of NW_010139328.1, from coordinate 5,851 downwards.
AAAAATAGGGATGCTTTGATAGAGTAGACTGCTTAAGGCCCCAACAGTTTCATTTATTCAGCTGATTAGCAACAGCAAAGAAGGAAATTACAAGTTACTAGCACTAAACTTACTGTATTCTACAGGTAGTTCAGCTGAAGTCAACAGGAGGGTTGAAGGAATGAAATGTTCCTCAGTTGGTCAAAGCAAGTCAAATATTGAAAAACATTATTACCCAACTAGTGTCATACGGACACAAATGTCAAGCGATTTTTTGTATGGAGTCCATCCTAGTCCATTCAATAGTTTGATTAGTTCCTGTGTAGGATATGGCAGAACACACACTAAACCAATTCACAGCTGATTTGAACTTGGAAGTCAATAAACTCTTTGGAGGGTATATACAGAGGCATCTTAATAGGTTGTAGCTAGTATTAATAAAGTCTTAATTATTTAATAACTAGAATTAACAAAAAATTCTCTCCAGTAGTGACAATGTACAACTGAGGTGTAAAGGTGAAAGAATAATCGTGTTCAAACATAGAAAACAAGGCAACACAAGAAGTGACAAGACAGATGCACCAAAAGGACAGGAGTTTATGCTGGGTGGCAAAGTGTTTATGAGCCAAACAAACAGCACTTCCACAAAAAAAAGAAATGTAGAAGGGAAGCAAATGCTACAGTGTATTAAGCCGTATTAAGGCTAATAAATCTAAAACCAAATGAGTTAATTACTCTGTTCTACTTGGTGTTTATTAAGCATCAGTTGAAGTCCTACATTCCCTTTTAAGCATCACGTTTGAAAAATGACAGGCAAATTAGGGAGTTCAGAGAAAAACAAAAAGTGATTAAGTATTTAAAAAACAGGTCCCACAAGACACCATCTAGGAAGAAAAAGGCTGAGGGGAAACATTATAACTGATGTAATATGATAGGGAATGTAACAAAAGGGACAGTGAGTAATTATTCTTGCTTAGTCTTCATTGGCTGACAACTGCTAGGTTTACCGGGAAGCTACACCAAGGAAAGTGTACTGCAGATAAACACAAAATCTTTATAAGAAAAGCCTAGGCTTTAGGGAATAAGTCACGGGGGAAGGTTGTTTGATCACCTTCACTGGAGGTCTTCAAGGTTAAATAGATAACATCAGTCAGCAAGGTTTAGGGATAGTGTACAGTCTTTCTACATTGTAGGGAATGGACTTGTTGGCTTGAGAAGCCCTTGTTAGTCAAGTCTTTCATCAGTCTTTATATGGATGTAGACATGCAAATAAACACCCAAATGCTCCACAGCTATATATGGTGGAGGATATGTGGTGGATAACCCTTCTGTTATGACACACATGCACTATCCAATATCTTCTCATAAGTGAGGACACAATAAATGTCATAACAGGGACTGGTCATTTATTATACAGAATGGATTTTCTCCTTTCACTGTTCTGCAGGCTGAAATGCTTTTTACTTGACAGCTGTACAGTGCTGAAACTGCTTAAATGGTGGAGAGCAGAGAAATAAAAAAGACTGTTTAACTATCACTAGCTTCCAAGTTCTGCTAACAAATGATGTAACTGGACATGGGCCCTGAACTAGAATTTTGCATTTGAACAACCCTTGCAGATCTCAGTCTTTATTTTACAGACTGCATCTGCATTAGAATTCATTGCATAGCTGCACTTAAAAGCTGTTAACTCTTAGAGTCTTGGGACTAACACAGGTGTGGGTGAGTCTTCCAGCACAGGCTTGGCTGATGCATGGCTGAAGGGACACAGTCACCTCCTCTATGGCTGCTTTGATCTAGTTACTCTATCTTTCTTTTTACATACTCTGGGCAAGGTTCAGTCTAGAGCTAAGGAAGTTCTTTGTTTTGAGATCATTGCTGCCAAATGAATTGTCTAGCTGCCTTATTCTCAGTCTAGGCAAGTACTATCTTGATGTATGCAATTGTGCTGCTAATGAGGACTCTTACTGGCAAGAAGAAGGGTAAGACTGAGAGGTGACTGTTAAATACAGTTGTATTTTTACTCCAAAACCTCTGTCTTCAAAAGCCAAAGAATACTGACTACAGCATGCTTGGACAGCACAAGTGACCCAGTACGGTAGTTCTCTACACCACTTAGACGTACACAAGTTGATCAGGCTGGATGGGATCCACCCAACGGTACTGAGGGAACTGGCAGAAGTGCTCACGAAGCCACTTTCAAACATTTATCTGCAGTCCTGGCTAACCAGGGAGGTCTCAGTTGACTGGAGGTTAGCAAATGTGATGGCCACCTACAAGAAGGGCCAGAAGGAAGATCTAGGGAACTACAGACCTGTCAGTCTGACCTTGGTGCCAGGGAAGGTTATGAAGCAGATCATCTTGAGTGTTGTTGCCTTGCATGTACAAGACAACCTATGCAATCTTACAAGCTTGGGGAAGAGTAGCTGGAAAGCTGCCTGGCTGAAAAGGACCTGGAGGTGTTGGCAGCCCGCTGAATATGACCTGGCGGTGCACCCAGCTGGCCAAAAGGGCCAATAGCGTCCTGGCTTGTATCAGAAATAGTGTGGCCAGCAGGACTAGAGAAGTGATTTTTCCCCTGTACCTGGCAATGTGTTCGGTTTTTGGGCCCCTCACTACAAGAAAGACATTAAGGTGCTAGAGCATGTCCGAAGAAGAGAAACAAAGCGTCTAGAGCACAAGTCTTATGAGGAGCAGCTGTACATTTTAATTCAGTAAGACTGTAAAGCACTATCATTTGCTAAACATCCTAAAATAAAACTGTCAGCAAAACACTGCAAAAGAGCTAGAAAAGTTATTCTAATGTGCAATATTTGCCAGTGTCCTCTGACTAGGGGGGAATGGTGGCATGTTATAAGTAAATTCCCCGTTTGCAACTGAAATCATGTTAGAAGCTTCTTGTTGCCAGAAGACCCCTAGCTGTTTCTAACAAGGCTATGATCCCTTTGCTCCACAGTTTGCAAAGGTTAGTGCATCGGCCAGAAATTGTAGAAGTGAAGCAGTACACTGATCCAATAGATGAACTAATTAAGTGGTTGGTTTTTTTTTCAGTTTTCTGATTTTTAAATTAACTGCCTAATTCTTAGATTCCCCCCTTTTCAAATCATTCAGTATGAATCCTAAAATCTGTTTTCTTTTATCTTTTTTTGCTGTCTGCAGTGATGTTGGCTGCACTGAGCTCTTCCAAGATAGCAAGGGTAGCCTCTGCAACTCCAAGAAAAATCCCCCTCTACTCCATTCCTGTCATCAACAACAGTCCTGGTAGCTCACCTTCATGTACAAGAGTAGCAAACAGATCCCTGTATGCTGTCAGTGCTGCTTCACCAGCTGAAAGACAGGCCCTTCTGCCTAGTGATGCAGTCAGTTTTCTTCTCCTCTTTCCTTCTGTATATTGTGTCACCTTGGGATACAGCCAGGCCCTCCATCAGTCCATGAGAAGGGTCCCAAATCTACCAGTATGAAATAGCAGTCTGACAGGACTTGCTGTAGCTACAGTTGCCCTTGACTCCCAATGACATGGCTAAATTCTGCTGTATGCTATATAGCACAGATGGTTCAAAAATGTCCTGCTCATAGAGAGATTTAATGTCCACAGGAAAAAAGAAAAAAATAGCCCCTTCTGTGCTCCTGTCACTACTGAGAAGGAGTCCTTTAAATTTTCCCTTTCCCTGCAGATATCTTTACATGGATTTGAAGATAATAAAGGTGTAGCCTTTAAATGATGTGTTCCAAGTCTAAATACATTGTTGAGAACTAAGCCACAGTAAATTAATCACTGATTATACAAACAAAGATAGAAAGTGGAGCTCGCTCATGGCATTCACAATGCAGTGTAAGCAGTACAGGGCAGGGACTGTCTCTTACCATGGCAACTTCATCCGAGGATTTCTCCTCAACCTCCTACATGAAATAGCTGCACCGATGCTGTAGTGTACTGTGTCATTGATCTGAGGAAAGGGATGGCTCCCACCCCAGCTGGACAGGAAACCAGAACGGGGGACTGCAAGAAGGAAAATTACACTTATCCCAGAAACAGGAAAACTGTCCATGTTTACATGCCTCACCCAAAATAACACCATAAACTTGCTGCAGAGCTTGGAAGGAACTGCTTGTTTTCTACATAATCCGTTCAGAGAGGTGCAAGAAGTGCCCCAGTGATCTGAAGTGAAGAGATGACACAGAATGTTAGCTGCCTCAAGTTTTACTTAATATAGCATATTTCTCAATGGTAAAAGGTAACAAAATGCTTATGATTTGTTCTAGTACATTATGATATACTGACTGCTGGCAATGAATGTAAGTTATCAACAAAGATTAAAAAGATGTAACTGAACGTAAAGCAGGCCTAAACATATATGTGTGTTTATATATATATATACATACACACTAAATATATATAAAATGTGTAAATGTGTGCATATGTTTGATGTGTGTATATATAGTGTGGGTAAAGTGTGTATATGTATTTAATGCCTAAATATATACATTTAGGCAGCTTACAGCTAAACTTTAAAAATAGCAAACTTGACCATGCAGAAAAGAAAACATATTGAACTCATGTGAGACTTACATTTCCAAGGATATTAATTCTGTTGATGCCATGTCTTATGACTACACTACAAACCATGCATTCTCATACTTTCTAACTGGGCTACCATTAAAACATATAGAATGACCGAGAGTTTGTTGCGGAATTCAAAACTGGGGCAAATAAACCTTTACCCTCCAATTACACTAGGTAAGTTAAAGAATTGTATTCTTAATAGCACGTTTCCAATGTCAAAATACATGAGTAATTCCATTGTGCCTACAATGCCTAAAAGATCAAGGCCAAGACTTTACATATATGTTAAAGGGCCAACTTGTTTCTAATAAATAGCCCAATATCTGTGGCTTACAAAGAAAAGGTGAAAAGTTTTTGTCATAATCTTGAATGCTTACTGTTCTGAGGGCATTTTCTGAGACTTTAATTTCCACCACATTCCAGAAGACATCACATCTCCAGATTTCTTCCTAGTCTAGTGATTCTCTAGAAAATATCATCTCTCCTTGAAAACTAAGGTTCCTTTAGTTGCATCTTAATCAACATGGATTCTTTACATTCACTGGGGAACAGTCTTTACAAAATTAAATCTCATTTTTTAAAATTAGCAAAACATATTAATGCATCTGACAAGCACACACAAGCTTGATTGCTGCTTCATCTTTCCGGCACTGTGTGAAATTTAAGAACAGTTATTGCAGGAGATGGTCATTTTAAAAAATGTAAAAAATTCAGACTGAACAGAAGTTCTTTCAACGTATCTGGCACATCAACAAATGGTTGCAGGAGTGGTGCCACAACCAGGGGTTTGGCTACCTAGACCATGGGGCTTGCTTCAAGAAACCTGGTCTACTGGGGGCTGATGGGATCCATCTGTCTGAGAGAGGGAAAAGAATTTTTGGTCGTAGGCTTGCCAACCTAGTGAGGAAGGCTTTAAACTAATATTGCCGGGGGAGGGGCATCCCACTCTTACCACTCTGACAACAGAAAAGCCAGCAAAACATGCCCAGAGCCTGGAAAAGGTTCACAGGCTGTCATGAGGGTGGCTGGAGTGCAGCACACAGGAGGTCCAGCCTCTTTGGGAGCCCAGCTTAAGTGCTTCTGTACGAATGCACATAGTACGGGGAACAAACAAGAGGAGCTGGAGATGTGTGCACGCCTGCGGGGGTATGATCTTATTGGCATTACGGAGACGTGGTGGGATGGATCCTATGACTGGAGTGCTGGGATGCAGGGATACAGGCCCTTTAGGAAGGACAGGCAGGGGAGACGAGGAGGGGGTGGGTAGCCTCACTCTCAAAAGCTCTGGTCCTCATGGGGGATTTCAAC
>NW_010139327.1:0-282 GCF_000699245.1 Pterocles gutturalis | reverse complement strand
CTAAAATTTTTAAAGACGAAATCTTGAAGCCCCGAAGAGCCCTTTTGCCAAAAAAAAAGTGGGAAATAGGGAGCTGGGGCACGGCTCAGCACGAGGACGGCTCTGCGGCCGGGTGCCTGCAGCAGGACGCTCCCTCCTGCTCCTGGAGGGTTTTGCTTTGGTCCTTCTCCCCAGATTCCCCCACCTGCACTCTGCCAGTCCCGAAACGGTTCCCCCGGGACAGAGGACTCTGCAGCCTCGGCTCTGCCGTTGCATTTCCTCTGGTTTGGTTTCTGTCCGGCT
>NW_010139326.1:0-1510 GCF_000699245.1 Pterocles gutturalis | reverse complement strand
GGAAATGCCCCAGGGTGGGGTAACTGGGGGGTAATTGCCTCAGAAAGGGGTACGGGGGTGCTGGTGCCAGTGGGGATGATGGTGCCAGTGACGATGATGGTGACAGTGACAATGATGGTGCCTGGTGTGAATGAGGGTGATGGTAACGGGGTGATGATGATGATGATGGTGGTGGGGACAATGGTGGTGATGCTGGTGCCAATGGGGATGATGATGACGGTGACAACAGGGGTGATGGTGACAGTGACATTGACGGTGACGATGGTGATGGCAATGGGGTGATGATGATGATGATGATGATGATGGTGGTGGGGGTGATGATGATGGGGGTGATGGTGCCAAAGGGGATGATGATGACAGTGACAACGGGGGTGGTGGTGACAATGATGGATGGTGAAAATGGGGACGATGGTGGTGGTTCCCGTTGACACTGCTGTTGACAATGGGGATGACGATGATAGTGACAATTATGGTGGTGACAGTGATGATTATGATGTTGGTGATGATGGCGGTGACCATAATGGTGTCAATGGGCATGATGTTGATGGTGACAGTGACCATGGGGGTGACAGTGACCATGACCACAATGATGGTGATGGTGCCAGTGATGATGGTGACAATGGTGGTGTTGGTGATGGTGACAATCACGGTGATGATGGTGGTGATGGTGACAATGGAGGTGACAGTGTTGGTGATGATGGTGGTGACAGTGTCAATGACAGTTGACGACGGATAATGGAGGTGCCCCATGTTGATGGTGGTCACAAATGGGGTTGATGGTGCTGATGGGGGTGACAGTGGCGGTGATGATGATGGTGATGGTGACAATGGGGGTGATGGTGATGGTGACATGGTGCCACCACAGTTCCTGTGCCTGAGGAACATCCGCACCTTCCTGACCGCCTGCGCCGACAAGTTCGGGCTCCCGAAGCACCGGCTCTTCGGCGCCTTCGACCTCTTCGACGTCCAGGACTTCGGCAAGGTGGGACCACTGCGTCGGGTCACACCCGGGGGGGACCCAGGTAGCCGGGTCACACCTCTCTCCCCAATGTCCCCTATCTGTCCCCAGGTGATTGACACCCTCTCCACGCTCTCCTGGACCCCCATTGCCCAGAGCAAAGGCTTTTTTTTTTGCAGGGGACCCAGGTGTCCTGTCCCCAAGGGACCCTGGCGTCCTGTCCCCAAGGGACCTGCGTGACCTGTCCCCAAGGGACACAGGTGACCTGTCTCCGAGGGGTCCAGGTGTCCTGTCCCCAGGGGACCTGGGTGACCTGTCCCCACGGGACCCTGGCACCCTGTCCCCAAGGGACCCTGGTGTCCTGTTCCCAAGGGACACAGCCATCCTGTCCCTGAGGGACCCTGGCACCCTGTCCCCAAAGACCTAAGCATCCTGTTCTCAAGGGACCTGGGTGACCTGTCCCCAAGGGACACAGGTGACCTGTCCCCAAGGGACCCTGATATCCTGTCCCCGAGGGAACCGGGTGACCTGTCCCCAAGGGACCTGGGTGAC
>NW_010139325.1:6777-13816 GCF_000699245.1 Pterocles gutturalis | reverse complement strand
GACCCTGACCCAGCACCTTGGTGATCCACCAGACCTTCCCCCCTCCAAACCCGGCAGCACACAGCTAGGCTCTGCCTGTCCCCAGCAGCCCCGGCCCCAGTGCTGGGTCCTTGATGTTCCCCATGGCCCCCGGCCAGCTGGGGACCTTTGCCATGGTGGGAGAAGGGGTTTGCTGAGCACGATGATGGCCCAGGCAGATCCTTCTCCAGTGCTGGAAAGCCCCCTGCGATGCCCAGACCCTCTCCTTGCTCAGGGTGTTTGGAGTGGGGGTGCTCAGGACAGTTTTTTTTGGATGCCCCAGGTCCCATGGGTGCGGGAACAACTCTTGGCCCACTTGGATGGAAAATCCAAAACCCAGGTCCCTTTTTCCCTCTTGGGTCACGTTGGGTGATATTTGGGACAAGGTGGGACACAGGGGAGAGCGGGCCAGGCAGGGAGGGGTTGGGGGTCTGCAGTGCCCCTGGGCTGAGCCTGCTTCCTGCCCCCACTCTGCTTCCCACTTGGCCAGTATGGCTGGAGCAGCACAGGCGGCGGAACTGCAGAATTTGTGGCAAGGAGGGGGAAAATTGTGTCAAAATGTCATCATTTCACATGTGGAAACTGCTTGTCTTGGGGTGGCATTTTAGGCAGATGTGAGAGTTTTCCAGCCCTGACATCCCCACCCTTCACAGAGGTGCTGAGCTCCAGGGCCTTGCAGTGCCTGGGCCAGGTTAGTGGCAGAGTGCACCTGGGGCAGGCAGGCCCCGAACTGGGGAGCTGCAGACAAACCTTGAGAAAGACAGGATCCAGGGGCTGTGCCCAAGGGCTGTGTGCCAGCATGGCCCTGCCAGTGATGCTGCTGGAGGTGGCTGCACCCAGGGAGTTTCTGTGCCCCACCTGCAGTCCTCAAGGTCTGAGCATCACTGGGGCTGCAGATCCACAGCTGCTTGGCCAGTTAGGTGAGCCTCTGGAGCCTTCCTCCCACAGGCTCCAGGGGAGAACCCTCATCCTCCTCTCCAGCTGAGGAGGACATGGTTCTGGACTATGTGGCAGGCAGAGGCCTGAATTAACTCCTTGTTACCCTGGCCTCTCACAGCTCTCCTCCTAAAGGCACACATCTATAATGCAACTCCCCGAGGGGGAATTTCTCCCAGCCTTTTGCTCTAGGCCAGGACCAGTCTCGGGTACTCTCTGCTCCCTGACTCCAAATAAGGGAGAACCTGCCCAGCTGGATCATTTTGGGGTTGCCGTTGTGGCCATTTCTAGCTGGCAAAAGGATGCACATTAGCCCCTCCGGGATGAATCCCACTGTCCTAAGAGGAGGTAGGAACAAAGTGTGTTGGTAGGAACAAGGAGGTAGGAACAAGTACCCCAGGGGGTCCCAGCTCTCAGCATCATCCTCTGCTTTTGATAAAGGGGTTGTAGCCCCCAGCAGGAGGGGGACACACCTGGGCATTGACCTGGCAGAGTTATGAGGCAGTGTGCAGCAGCACCAGAAGCATGCTCAAAGCTCTTTTTGTGTCCAGACGTCTCTGGCTAGTTCCTCTCCATCACAGCCACATGCCTGGCAATGTGGTGAGCAAACGTCTCTCCTGTTGTTCCATGAAGTGATCATTATACACTGGCAGAAGGAGAGAAACTGGCAGGCTAAGATGTGTTCACAAAAATTTCCCCTCTGAGATCAGTTTAAATAAATCTCCATCATCGCTGGGAGCGCTGCGTGGGAGAGCTCATGTCCGCTCCGCATCACGGCTGGTGTGGAGGTGGGCTTTGCTGCTCCTCTCCTGCCAAATCATCTCTGCCCTTGGCAAGATGCCGCAACCCCAGCTGTGCTCCTGGGCACCTCCTTGCTCACGCCAGGCCGGCCTGCAGCTCAGGGGCAGTGTTATGTGCCCCAAGCCCCACAAGCCCCAAATCTGTTCCAGGCAGGGTACCAGCGTTTGCTCAGCAACTCAAACCAGGGCTAGCAATTGAACCCAGGAGGGACCCTCCCCTTTTCCTCTCCAGCACCAGCACAGCGCCTGGCTGCCATCACTCGCTGCACCCTGTCCCCACTGCAGCCCTGGAGCTGAGAGGCACCCAGCCCCGAACACCATGCCAAGGGAGATGGTGGGCAGGGTCTTTGCTGGCAGGGGAAGAGGCAAAATGTGGACATGCAGCACTCAGGCTGTGGCAGGCAAGGGGGGAAGCCACCATGATCACAGTGAAAGGAGGAAGGGGTCCCAGGGTCAGCACACTGGCTCAGAACTGGAGCGGATGTGGCGTGGGCATAGCTACTTCCCCTGGCAGCTGGCAATCCCTACGGGGTGCCAAAATGTGCCTGCAGACCCCTAGTGTTGACAGGCAGCTAACCTACCTCCTCTGCCCCACAGGCTGGTCTCAGGGCAGGAGGAGATTAAACCTGCTTCCCGAAGTGCACCCCAGCCCATGTCACCCTCTGATTTCCTGGACAAGCTTATGGGACGAACATCAGGGTATGATGCCCGGATTCGACCCAACTTCAAAGGTAAGGGGAGGACATGAGGCTCCCAAACCTGGCGGTGACCCATGCTTATGGCTGCCCAAACCCAGGGAATCAGCAGGTATGGGTTCAGGGGTAGGACTGTGACTCAAGTTCCTCTGTCCCAAAACCCTCCCCAGCGTCGCAGCTGCTCCTGCGATCACAGCCGCCCGGCGTGTGGCTGCTTTGCCTGACAGCACAGGCAGCTGCCGTGCTTGCAGGGTGCTGGGGCTCAGCTCAGCACACTACAGGGGTGACCCCAGCAGGCGAGGGGATGCTTGTGTGCATTCATCTGCACAGCGCATGCAGGAGGCGGTGTCCCCACGTGTGCCTCTGTGGTGCACATGTCTCCCTGGCCAGCGGCAAGAGGAGGCTTCACACTGTTTTCCAGGTCCACCCGTCAACGTGACGTGCAATATCTTCATCAACAGCTTTGGCTCTGTCACCGAGACCACCATGGTGAGCATTTCGTCAGCGCGATGGGCTCCTCTCCCAGTGCCTTGGGGTTGGTGTTGGCTCTGCCAAGGAGCGTGCGGGTCCCAGTGCCCAAGCCCATGGCCATGCTTACAGGGGTCCTGGGAACCAGCCCTGGCACTGCAGTGGGGATATGCAAGGCCATAGCAAATGGCTGTGGCTTTTCTGGGGTCAGTTAACCAGAACTTGGCTGTGTGGGCCACATTCCCCATGCCTGAGCTGGGAGAAACAACCCGAATGGTCAGAGCAAGGCAGCCAGTGGTAGGCCCCGCAAGGCAGCCAGTGGTAGCTCCCTGCTGTTCGCAGGCTTGGCAGGTGCCGTACAACGCAAGCGAGCTCTGTGTTGCCGCCATCTCCAGCCTCCTTGGGTGCATGAGGAACTCCTCTGAGGAAGCCCCATGGCCAAAAATTCCCTATTTGTGCTGCTGCAAAGTCTTAATACCATCAACCATCACATCAACCGTGTGGTGCTCCTCGCTGATGTGGTGCCCTCTGCCCCAGGACTACCGGGTGAATGTCTTCCTGCGGCAGCAGTGGAATGATCCCCGCCTGGCTTACCGTGAGTACCCTGACGACTCCCTTGATCTCGATCCCTCCATGCTCGACTCCATCTGGAAGCCAGACTTGTTCTTCGCCAATGAGAAAGGGGCCAATTTTCACGAGGTCACCACAGACAACAAGCTGCTGCGCATCTTCAAGAATGGCAATGTGCTCTACAGCATTAGGTAGAACCCTTGTCCTCTGGTGCAGTGCCCCAGTGGGGAGGTGAAGCTTTCCTTTTGCCTCCTGTGAGATGACTTCCCATTGCCCCCAACCGCCCCAGCCCCCAGCAACCCCCTTGTTTATTCTGCCTCCTCCAGGCTGACACTGATCCTGTCCTGCCCCATGGACCTCAAGAATTTCCCCATGGACATCCAGACATGCACCATGCAGCTGGAGAGCTGTGAGTACCTAGAGGGGTTCAAGCTGTACTTCATCCCCACCACCCCACCCCATCCAATCCCATCCCAAAGTCTAGCATCTCCCTGCTTCTGAGGGAGGTGAGCAGGAAGGGTGAGCAGGTTGTTCAGGGAGGGGATGAATGGGGTGTGTGTGTCCCCTGTCCCATGGCTCCCTCTGTCCCCTCCAGTTGGCTACACCATGAACGACCTCATCTTTGAGTGGCTGGAGGAGCAGGAGGCTGTACAGGTGGCAGAGGGCTTGACACTCCCACAGTTCATCCTCAGGGATGAAAAGGACCTGGGCTATTGCACCAAGTACTACAACACAGGTGAGCACCCCAGGCACCCACTTCCACGCTGTGGCCATGGCCCGGGGGACCCTCTCACCCATCAGGGCCATCTTTCCCCACAGGCAAGTTCACCTGCATCGAGGTGAAGTTCCACCTGGAGAGGCAGATGGGTTACTACCTGATCCAGATGTACATCCCAAGCCTGCTCATTGTCATCCTCTCCTGGGTCTCCTTCTGGATCAATATGGATGCGGCACCAGCCCGAGTGGGCTTGGGCATCACCACTGTGCTCACCATGACCACACAGAGTGCTGGCTCCCGTGCCTCCCTGCCCAAGGTCAGTGCTGGCTCCATGCTGGGCTCCTGCGCTGCAGCTTGCCTGGGGCACCCAGGGTGCCCCGGGACAGGGACAGCCTTCCCTTGGGAATGGCTGGCTCCATAGCCTTGCCAGGGAACATGGTGCTGCTTGGACAGGCGAGTTTTGGCCCATGTGTCCCAGCTGAGAGGGCTTCTGTGCCCCTGGGCAGTGGGGCAAAGCTGGCAGCAGGGGGGACAAGTGAGGTGGGGAGCAGTAGGTCCCTAAGCCCCCTCTCACCCTCACAGGTCTCCTATGTGAAGGCCATTGACATCTGGATGGCTGTGTGCCTGCTCTTTGTCTTTGCCGCCTTGTTGGAGTATGCAGCCGTCAACTTTGTCTCCCGCCAGCACAAGGAGTTCATGCGCCTGCGCCGGCGCCAGCGGCGGCAGAGGATGGTGAGTCCCTCCCGCCACCTCTGTCATGACATCTGCCCACCCCAGCTGTCAAGGGGACACCACAGGGCTGCAGGGCCAATTTCTCAGCAGCCACTGGGGCAGGCTCAGTGCTGGGCTGTGTCCCGCCGCCCGGAGCTTGCAGCCAGCCCCTCTGGCACATCAGGGATCCATGGGCATCACAGTCCTTCTGCCTGCCTGGCAGCACCCATGGGTGCCCCAGGCCCTGCCAGTTGTGCTGGCCCAAGGTGACATCCTCCTCCTGCTTGGACATTCTCAGCCTCTGCTTCCTCTAAAAAAAGCAGAAAAATAAACAGCAAGGGTCGGGGAAACAGCCTTTCCCCTTGCCTGCAGCCCCAAACTTGGGCTCCTTGCTGTGCTGCGGCGGTCACAGGGGCTTGCTGCTGTGTCAGGGCGCTGAAGCACCAAGGGGACCTGGTGGCACCCAGCGACAAGCTCTGGGCTGCAGACGGGAGCACAGCTGTAGAGGCAGGGTCCCACGCTCGCCAGGCAGCTCTCCCATCTGTCAGCCTATCAGGCCTGCAAGATGCTCAGGGAAGGCACATGGCTGCCCCACTTTTATTTTCTTGCTGTAAGTGCACTTCGAGGCACCACACCTCCGTGGAAAACATGAGCAGACATACCCACCACACAGGCTCACTGCTGGGGGGTCTTTTCCCCTGCCATGGAGAGCCCCCATCCAACCACTGTCCCCATCCCAGTGCTCAGAGCCACTGTCCCCCGGGCTGGGGCAGAGCCATCGGTCACCCCACTGCCCTGTTTCTGTTTGGTGTGCACTGTCAGATGCCAAAAGGGCCTGAGCAGTGGGATGGCCAGTCCCTGCAGCAGCTGAGTTGCTGGCACTGCGGCAAGCACACCTACATGATGTTCTCACAGCTCTCCAGCTCTCGGGTAAAGCACAACCCTCTGGCAGTCTCCCATGCAGTGCAGCGGAGCACACCCCGAGCCATCCTCACCCCTCCTCCCCAAAACAAGCCCCCCAGGACCCAGCCCTGAGGGCCAGCAAGGGCCTGTGGAAGAAGCAGGGCAGTGATGTGCACAGAGCATGTGCCCATAGGATGGAGCTGCCACTTCTTGGTCTGAAAAGAGATTTGAGAGAAGGATGAGAATGGAGCAGATTTCCCTGGAGACACCCACACTCTGTGCCTCAGTTTCTCCTTCCATAAAGCAGGAGCAGTGCCAAGGCATGAGTGATGCTGGGGCAGACTGATGGCAACTCCTGGGCTGCTGCCCAGCTCCCCAGGCTGCGCCCACACCTCTGGCAGGGTGAGGGCTCTGTCTGCCCAGTTTTCCTGGCGCAGGCAGGTTTGAGGCATCTGCAGCTGTCTGCAGGAACTCCAGCACAAGGGCACTGTGCAGCTTGAGGCACAGAGAGGAGCAGTGGGGCAGGGCAGGCCCGCAGGCTGGTGGGGAGATGCTGAGGGATGACTGCAGCTCCAGGGACGAGATTGGACCTGATGCATCCTCGCCTCCCCATCCAGACAGGCTGCCCTGAGCCTCCTCTCCACCATCCTAGGCAAGGATGAGGCAAGTTGCTAACAATGCGCAGCTGTCGGTGTGGAAGAGCACTGGCCAGCACCTGAGGGGCCACGAGGGGAGCAGGGCTGTGCCATGAAAGATGGCTGTGGGCTGTGACATGAGGGTGAGGGCAGGCATCCGGCTCTCACAGTACTTTTACAGGCTTGATCATGTGCATGCAGCCCCACAGGCATGCTGCACTCCCTGCAGGCCCCCACCAGCATGGGGGGAGATGGGGTGAGCAAGGACAGAAAGACCAGCAAGGAGGCCAGTCCTCCTCTGCTGCACCAGCCAGATCCCACCAAGCAGCAGTGGGGAGAAATGGGGGCCTGGGCCCTTGGAGGGACTGGGAGGCCATGCAAGCCCTGATGGTAGCCAGGTTCCTGCATCCCTGCCCAGCTCTGCCCCAGCAAGCTGCCCCCTCCTATTCACTGGCACAGACACCCTTCCACCCTGCAGCAAAAACAGCTTCCACAGCAGTGCGTGCACCCCCAAGCTCCCTGCACCCCAGTGCACCCTGCACCCCTGTGCCCTGCACCCCCATGCAACCTGCACCCCCTGCACTC
>NW_010139325.1:6318-6688 GCF_000699245.1 Pterocles gutturalis | reverse complement strand
GGGGGGGGGTGGGAAATCACTGTCAGGCTGCCAGGGTTGGGGTTGCCCTTGAATGTACCCTTAAAACCTGTGCTGGATGACAAGGCAGTGGGTTAGTGCTTACCACCACACTCTGCGCACGCTGCTGCCTGCCTCTGCCCGCAGTCTGCCAGCCCTGTGGTTTTGTCTGCACGCTTCGGGCTTTCTGAAAAAGCTCCTAACCTTACACTGGGCATTTACGTGACCATATCACCCCGTGAGAGGGTGTATAGGACATGCAGCCACAAGCACCTGCTTCCCTGCAATATTGGCACCCACGGGGTGCCCTGGCTTACGTCCTTTCCCTCTGACAGGAGGAAGAGCTCATCCGCGAGAGCCGTTTCTACTTGCG
>NW_010139325.1:4652-6263 GCF_000699245.1 Pterocles gutturalis | reverse complement strand
ACAGCCCCTCCCCGGCTGGCATGCTGCTGCGGGAAGGGGAGAGCCTCCGCAGGCGCTACATCGACCGGGCCAAGCGCATCGACACCATCTCCCGAGCTGTCTTCCCCTTCACCTTCCTGGTCTTCAATATCTTCTACTGGGTTGTCTACAAAGTGCTGCGCTCGGAGGACATCCACTCGGTGCCCTGAGGCCTGGAAAAGCGTGACTGCCTCTCGGTCTGACCCCCAGGCACCACAAGCTCAGCCAGAACCACATTTCCCTCTGTCCCAGAGCAGCAGCACAGCCGGGCTGGGCCTCAGAGCCTGGACATAGCAGTCCCCCTGTCCCTTTGGATGCTGGGGCACCAAGGAGGGAGATCAGCAACCTCAGGTCCCCATGGTCAGCTGGAGAGAGGGACCCCTCCTGCTTCCTGCATGGTGTCACCCCCAGGGTACCCAGGGATGCTGTGCTGCTGCAGGGGGCACCCGGTACTTTGGGATGCTGCACAGCTGGTGGACAGGGAACCAAACACCCTCCACCTCTCTGCACCTTCCGTGTCGGGCTGCTGCTTCTTCAGGCTGCATCACTGAGCCATGGGCCACAAGCAGCCAGGCGAGAGGCTGCAGTCCTATCTCCTCCCCTGGCCTGGAGCTCCGTTGCAGGAAACAGCAGGTAGCACCCCTGCCTGCACCCAGACTGTGTGGGTTGCTGGCTATGGCCCCATAGCTCCCAGCCCAGCAATGGAGAGGGCCCCTCTGCCTCCTAGCCAGCTCCAGTACACAGCAAAGCAGCAGGTCAGGGATGCTTCCCTCCCTGCAGAGCCCAGAGCTGCCCATGATGCCCGCAGCTGCAGGCAGGACTGTGGCCAGGGACACTGGGCAGGAGGCTCCATTTCCTCCAACAAAACGTCAGCCCTGGGACGAGCAGCAGGTGAGCCCCGTCCTGCTGAGGGTGAAGGGCTGCAAGATGGCCTTTGCAGCTGCACTGGGGAGCCAGCACTGCACTACCTGCAGGACATGGCCCACAACACATCTTCTGAGGGAGACTTTTCGGGATGAAAATAGCGAGAGCAGCAGCCGATGCCTTTGGAGGAGCAGAGTGAGTGGTGGCATCCCCAGACTGCTGCGTTCCCACAGCACCACAGTGCCAGCGGAGCCAAAGGCTGAAAACCGCCCCGTTCCCACCGCGGCGCCCAGGCACAGTGCTCCCCACATGGGTTCACCCCTGCTGCTCCTCCACCAGAGAGGAAAGCATCTGAAACCTTGACAGGACAAACTCAGCAAGGCTTCTAACCCTCCGGACCCGGATATCCTCCGTGCTTCCCAGGAAATAAAAGCTGTAGGTGATGTTTATGTAGGTTCTACAGAGAGAAACATGTTAATGCTCTCCTTTCCCCCTGCTCACAGCCAGCCTGAAGGGGCTCGCAGCCTGGTGGGGTCCATCCTCCCACATTCCTGGGTGCAGGAGAGGCCCAGGGTCTTCCAGGCAAGATGGGATGGAAAGAGGATTAGCCCTTTTCCTTGGAGGCTGTGGTGCCACCATGGCATGGTGAGGGCCCCAGTGACCCACCTGTCATGGCAGGAGGGACCCTGCAGGGCAGGGGGATGTGGGTGGGACGCCAGCACTGCCTGC
>NW_010139325.1:0-4641 GCF_000699245.1 Pterocles gutturalis | reverse complement strand
CCCCGCCACGGCCGGTGGCCCTGCTCCTCAGGCAGGCATCACCCTGTCCCTCACATGGCTCACTGAGAGCAAAGCCCCTCACCCCCGCCCAGCCCCTCAGACCCCACGGAGCGCTCGGCAGCACGCGCTCACAGACAGGTCAAGCAGAGGAGAACCGGCCCGTGGCCATGCCCAGGACCCACCGAGATGGGCTGAGCCAGCTCCATGCCACCATCACTGCTGGGCATGCCGGTCCCCTGCAGGGCCTCGCCGTGTGTCCAGGCCAGGCTTTTGACACTTGTTTTTTTTGACGGCACGGGAAGGAGCCGCCTCAGCTCGCCCGGCACCTGGCCGCCTGACGCAGTGCCGAACAGGGAGGTGCCAGCGCCCGGCCAGCACTCGCAGGCACTGGGCAGCCAAGCCACCTTCCAGCAGTGGTGGGTTTTTAAACAGCACCAATCTTCCTATGCAAATAAAGCCTTTCCGGGATTTTCAGTGGTGTGCTGGGGGGGTTTGTCTCTGCCGAGGACCCTGTGGCCAGCTCCAGCTCCCAGCAGGCCCCTCTGTGTGTGGGAGGGACATGGGGACAAGGGCACAACAGCCCTGTGGGGACAGGAACCCTGACCTGCAATTATACCGAGATATTGTTACCGCCATGGGTGATTTTTCTGACATCATTAGTGGTCACTGTGGGGTTTTATCTCCTGTGTGGGAGATGCCAGCAGGGCTGAGCGGGAGCTGCCCACGAGCTCCCAGCTCCAAACCCCATCAACCCTCCTCCCCTCTCAGCTCTGTGGGGTGCTCCCTGTTGTCACCCCAGCTCCTTTCCACCCCATCCAGGCTTGGTCAGGGGACAGACGCAAGATGGGGCAGATGTTGGGCCAGGTAGGGTTTCGGCTCTGCAGTGGAGCTCACTCGAACATGGGCCAGCATCCCAACAGGCAGGCCTCCTCGCATGGCCCCTTCCCGCCAGCTTGCTGGGTGGCCTCCTCACAGAGCTGCCAGCTGTCCCAGAGCGCTTACGCCAGCCCTGGCAGTGCCACCCGGGGCCGGCGCTTTTGTCCCCAGCTGGCGCAGGGGCAGGCAGAGCCCGCAGCTGAGGGCAGAGTGCCCAAGGAAACATCAATCTCCCTCTGTCCTCCCAGCCAAGTTTTACAGACCGTCACTGTTGGTACCTCACAGCCCCATCACCCACCCAGCCCCATTGGGGTATTCTGCAGCAGGGAGGAGAGAAAGTGAGGTGCACCCATGCCGGTTTGATGCTGGGGTTGTTCTTTAGATGGGACAAACCAGACCTCCCTGAGGTCCTGCTCCTGTCCCACCCTAAACCTAGAGAGGACGTGGCCAAGGGGAGCGCTGGGAGCCGCTTCATGCCAGTACAGTGCGCCCGGTTTCTTCACTCCCTGCTCCCCTTTCTCCCCCTTGCTGAACATCAGGTCTGGGCACCTGGCATCTGGAGATAAACACTGCAGTCAGCCCTAAGCTACCCAGCTCCAGGAACCAGTGTGTCCCAGAAAAATGAAAATAGTAAAAAACCAGAACATCCTTCCTAACCTAAAGTCCCTAGGTCCCACCTGCTGATCATGGCAAGGTGGGGGGGTCTTGCTGCAGGCACCACACTAGCAAAGGCATGAGTGGAGCACTGCCCCATGGCCCTGCAGACCCTTACGGTTTGGGTATCCCCAGAAGCAGTTTTGGGGTCAGAAGCAGCACTCAGCCCCTGCACCTGGTCCTCCCAGCAGCCCAGTTTGGACTGGGAGCCACTGGGACACCCACCCAGCTGCAGGGCTGTCACTGCCCTCCAGCATCCAGCTCCAGTGGGTCCCTCACATCTTGGGGACAGTGACAGCACCCAAGCTGGCAGTGCTGAGCCCTGCACCTTCCTGCAAGTTGCAGCATGGCCAGTGGCCAGCCCAGGTGGTTATGTCCCCCAGAAAAGCCCACAGCCTTCAGATGGAGTCAGTTTTTCATTTCCTGCCTGAGGCTGTGCACTTGGGGATGCATCCTAGCCACCACAAGAAGCAGCAGTAGCCAGGCGACCAACAGCCACGGCCAAGTTAATTGCTGGTTTAAATGGAAGTTAATAGAGTTACAACAGGTTAACGGGACTCACAGACAGTAAAATGAGCATTATCGGCACTGGCAGCTTCCCAACAGCCTGCCAACAGCATGCCCAGGGCCAGGTGGCCACAGGCACACACAGGTTTGGGGCAGCACAGCACCTCACCAACCCCAAGAGCTCCCTGAGGTACCTACATGGGGCTGAGGAAACATGCCCTTGGCTGGGCACTGCAATGGCACGCCAGCCAGGCCCCCACTCTGCCAACCACAGAGGGCCTGATCCTGCTGGAGTCAAGGTCTGCCACTGCGCGTGGTGGCATCAGGGCACCAAACCTTGCCTTCCTTCCCCCCTCCTTCACCAGGGCCTCCTGCCCACCCCCACAGCCTGAAGCTGCCTTGGGGCAACACCAGCTGCCAGAGGTTTAGCAAACCACCCTGTCCAGGTGGGCCAATGTCCACAGGACAGCATGTTGCACGCTGTTTGGAACACCAGGTTTGGAGCCAGGCGAGTTCAATGCAGCAAGAACAGGCAACAAGCCCTGTGAGGGCTCTGAGCACTCAGTGCCCTTCACGTTACCAAGGCATGGACTTGTGTAAAATAAAGTATCAAGCTCCAAAGTCAGCCAGACAGTGCTGAGCAGGCCAGGGCTGCTCCTTACAGATGGGGAAACCAAGGCATGAGCAAAGCACCAGGATCTGGACTGGGAGTGAGCCCTGCTGGGATCTGGCCATGCCATGGTGCACAGAGCCCTCCCAGGACTGCAGACGCACTGTGGCCAGTCCCACTGGGACACGATCCTTCCACCACAGCTCTAGGTGCAGCGCACTCAAGCAGTCTGGCTGTGCTGGCACCCTAGCCCTCAGCACAGCTCTGGCAGCGCTGCCCCCGGGACAGAGGAACCCCAAGACCCAAGGGGCGCTTTGGCCCCCAGCACACTCCAGCCATCTAAGCTGCAGCATCACACCACAGCCCATCACCTCCGCTCCCTCAGAGGGGCTTTGCCAGTGCCCCACCAAACCCCTCACATCTCCCGCAGCATCGCTGTGGGGCAGCCTGCACCGTGCAGGGGAGGCCAGCCGGCACACACAGGCCATGGGGCACCCCACATGCTCCCAAGCCCAAGGGGCGTGGGTGTGCCAGGTACTCCCAGGGACATGCAGGACAGCTGGGAAGGGGCAGTGAGGGAGGGCTCAGAGACAAGCAGGGATCAGCCACACAGTGCTCCCAGCCCCTGGGCGTACAGGATAACTGCGTGGCTCTGGGCTGTGGTTTTGCACAAGAAAAAACAAATCAGTGAGGTTTTCCAGCACCCATAGTGGTTTGTTTTGTCCGACTTTGAGAAGCCTCTGCGCTTCAGCCCCTCAAGGAGCAGGGGGAGGACCCCAGCACTGAAACAAGGAGCAATTATCAAACCACGGGTTCTGAAGAGCTTTTGTTCCCTGCGCCAGAGCAGGGATCTGAGGACACCTAGCGAGATTCCGCAATGGCTCCATGCACCAGCAGCACCCAGAACCCAACGCAGTGGCGGCCCTGGCCCTGCAATAGTCCCATCCTGCTCCCCTCCTCCTGCTGTGGTAGGGCCCACAATAAAAGCTCCACTGGGGCTGCAGGGGCTTGTCCAGCCCTGGGGGAGATGCACAGGGAGGAAGAATCAGCTCCTCATTTCCCACTGCTCTCACTGCTGCCCTGGCAGTGAAAGAGAACCTCCATGCCTCCCTGACAGGCTGCACATGCTGCCAATGCTGATACCTGCAGCAGGACGAGGCCCAGCAGTGCTCACAGCTGTGTGACTCCTGCAAAAACAGGGATTAAATCTGGGGCTCATCTCAGAGACATTGACTGGGATGTAAGTGCCCCTTAAAGCTCTGTGTCCTGCTGACACCAGCATTGCCCCTTCCCAGAGGTTCTCTTCTCACTCCCCAGTCAAGCTGATTTTACTGGTGCAAACAGGGCAATACCCAGTGACTAATTCTCATGGCTGAATGTATTAGAGACTACAGTCTTGAGTGCTGAGATCTGGATGGGCACAGGCACCTCAGGCAGAGACACGTTGGATCCAGCCCCTCAGAGATCCCTACAAACAGGCAGCGCAGCAGCAAACACCTTGGCCACAGCCCACACTCTGTATCGGCCTCTTGCCAGCACCAGATCCAGCCCCAGGCTCCACTCTGATCCCTGGATCCCTGCAGGAGAGGAGCAAAGCTCTGCAGAGACCCCATTCCCCTTCCTTACCTCCCAGCCTACAGCACCCCAGAACACCCCGAGCTCGCAGCAGACACCCCGCCAGCTCCTCAGCACAGCCAAGCCACCCGGGAGCCCTGTGCTCCAAACAAACATCCCGCACAGCCGGGATAACCAGGCTGCAGAAACCCTGCAACACCAAACCCCTCCTGTCTGCTGACGCCGGACAAGCTGTCGTGAGCAAGCAGCAGTGCCCGAGGGGAAAGGCGCAGCAGTGCCCGAGGGGAAAGGCGCAGCAGGGAAGGTGAACCAGCGCGTCTGGGGGGGTGGGGGGCCGCAGGCAGGCTGCGATGGTGGCGGGGACAGAGGCAGAAAGAGAACAGGGGCAAGAAGGCACCCTGAGGTGACGTCAGAGGTGC
>NW_010139324.1:5638-6092 GCF_000699245.1 Pterocles gutturalis | reverse complement strand
CCCTGGCACTTGGCGTGTAAATCGTCGTGTTTCTGAGCCCTGGAAAAGCGCCCGAAATCGTGTGGCTTTTGTGAAGCTGTAGCGCCAGGGCTCTGCATCCCCAGCCCCCAGTGCCTTTTCTTCAGCCCATCCTCCTCCTCCTCTCCCATCTCCTGAATTTTTTGCTGGAGCATCCCCAGCGCCCGGCGGAGCGGGGTGCTTGCCCGTCCTCCCCAGCACACACGTTCCCTCCCACTTCTCCTCTTCCGCTGCTTCAGAGCTTGGTTTTAAAAAGACTGAAAACAAATGAGGCAGAGAGATTCCCAGAGACCCTGCCAGTGCCTTCCCCCTCGCTTCTGCGCCGCCGGCCGTGTCCCCTTTTCCATCCCTGGAGGTGGCTGTAACACCCCCTCCTGCACTGGGGTTGCCCCCAAGACCTTCTCACCCCCTTTTTTTTCCCCCGGGGAGGTGCTGG
>NW_010139324.1:4896-5226 GCF_000699245.1 Pterocles gutturalis | reverse complement strand
CGCCGTGGGGATGCTGCGGATGGGGAGGTGCTGGAGGGGCACCGTGGGGATGCTGCGGATGGGGAGGTGGGACCAAGGCGGCTGCTGGCCGGTGGGAGCTCCCCACGTCACAAGCAGAGGAAGGCTGTGCTGACTCTTCTCCGGATGCCATCAGCTCCCAGGATGGAGGCCGGGGCTTGCTGGGCTGCTCCCTTCCTCCCCGTACCCCCACTTTCAGCTCGGAACGATGCTTCTGCATCCAAGCAGCCCTTCTCGGCGTCTCAAAGCCCAGCCCGACGGCCGTGGTCCCCTGGCAGCCCCTCTGTGTTTCCCAGCTCCTGTCCCTTTCCG
>NW_010139324.1:3830-4879 GCF_000699245.1 Pterocles gutturalis | reverse complement strand
GGACCCAGGGGTGGCTGAGCTTCGGCAAGTCCCTGCAGATAGACGGCGTCACGTGGCGGGGATTTGGCTCGGCTGGGAGCTCTCAAGTCCTCGTTTCCCATCCTGAGATTTGCTCGTTACGCTCTGTCCTTGTCTGGCTGCCAGCATCCCGGCGTTTCGGGCAGCGCTCCGCACGCCGTGCCCCTGCCTCCCTCCGAGCATCCTCCCCGGGGGGGGGCTCAGCCAGCGCCCGTCCCTCCGGGATCCTCCTCCTCACTTTGGGAGATGGGGACACACCTAAGCCCAGAAGCAGGAGGTGACAGCCCGGCTTATCGCTTGCATCCTTCAAAACCGCTGATGTTTAGCAAGATCCAGGGCTCGTCGGGGATTGCTGCAGCCGGGAGGTTTCTGGATACGACCTCCCAGGGCGCTGGCACCGTGCTACCAGGATTCGGGATCGAGCGCTGCAGCCTGGCGGGTCGTGCTGGGATGAATTGTCAGCGCTGGGGAGGGCGTCAGCCTTTTTGGGACCCACACCTGGCTTCTTGGAGGCGTTGAAGGGCACGTGGTAGGTGATATGAAGGGCTGAGAGAAGACTAAGGGTCTTCTGGCTTTGGGTAACGTCGTCTGGACTCTTGTTTGCTCGTAAAAATGCAGCTGAAAGGTGCTTTTGCCATGCCTTCGGCTGCGGGCCTCATCCTCCCCATCCTGTAGCACCGCATCGCTGAGACGTCGGTGATAACGGGGCAGAGGAGCTCGGCAGCTTTCCGGCTGCGGCTGATGATCTTCCTCAACCTCCGTATCGCGCCCGCGACGGCGGGGCAGGCAGGGTGCAGCAATTAGAGCCAATTACCCACAGACAAATTAAATCCCGGGCGGTTATCAGCGAGACGGAGAGAGAACGGGGAAAACCCTGCGCTGGGGTTTCTTGGGAGCATCAGGACCTTTTCCAACGTGGGCTGAAGTCGGGGTCATTTCTGTCCCGGAGAATTGCGCTGGTCCAGAGACATGTTTGCCCTCGACCCGAGGGAATTTTCCCTCCGTGGGCCGTGCAGGGAAGCTGGAGCTGG
>NW_010139324.1:2980-3799 GCF_000699245.1 Pterocles gutturalis | reverse complement strand
ACCGTGCATCCCGGTGCCCTCCCTGGGCAGGGAGGCACGGGCTGGGGTGGGGGTTTGCTGGGTTTCCCCGTGTCAACGCTGCGTTTTGGGGCAGCAGCACGCCGAGGTTTCTCCCGCAGCATCGCCGTCCTCAGCGCGAGCTCCCGATGCCGTTGAGGTTTGAACAGCGCAGGGTGTAGTTCTCCATCTATAAAATAATATTTGCATTTGTGTTTTTTTTTTTTTTTTTTAAACTGCTTTTGGAAAACAATCCGGCTGCAGCAACCTCAGCCCCGCGTTCCTGCAAGAGCATCGCCCTCGCGCTGTCGTTCCGCGCTGAGTTTCTCGCCTGTTCCCAGCTTTCCCCCATGCCGCGGCACCCGTGGCGAAGCACGAAGCTGCGTTTGGTTTGTGGGATGCCACGGGGCTTGTCCCATGCCTGGCCGGCTCGCTGCCTTCTCGCTGCGTTGTTCGGAGCGTCCCGCTGCAGGGATGCAGGAGGAGCTCTGCGGCCGCATCCCTGCGCTGGGTGACATCCCTTGGGCCAGTTACTCTGCTGTTTGTTGCCACTGAGGGCAACCAGCTCTGCTTCACGCTGGCCCCGGGCAGGATAAATTAAGCAAAGCTTTAGGAGCTGGTGGGTGAAAATCCCCCGCTGCAGCGGGTGCTCCGATGCTCCGTGTAACTAGTGGAGCTGTTTCCAGGAGGATGGAGGGGTCCAGCGCCCGGGGAGGCTGCGCATCCCAGCAGGTCGGGAGCATCTTTGAGTTTGCAAAGCGATTCTGAGCCGCGGTGTCCGGGAGAGATGCCTGCAGCACCTTGGAGACTCTCCAAGGCTGT
>NW_010139324.1:1765-2909 GCF_000699245.1 Pterocles gutturalis | reverse complement strand
CGTCAAGGGTGTTCGTTTTTCGGGGTTTTTTTTTTTTTTTTTTTTTTTGCCCAGATGATGGAGGAAGCTTTTGCAGATGTGTGACAAACCCTTCTCAACGGCACGGCACGTTCCTCGCGGTGAGCTGTGCCTTGCTTTGTGTCTCTCCAGCTGCTGTGAACCCCTGCACCTCCCCACGGGTGCCCCAGACCGTCCCCATGGACCTGCGCATCGGGCAGCGCGTCGTCAAGCCCGGCTCCGACACCGCCTTGCTGGCTCTGAAGCACACGCAGCAGCTCCAGCACCAGCTCTTCATCGCCAGCCTGCACCAGCAGCAAGTGGCGCAGCTCGCCCACCTGCACCTGAAGTTTTTTTTGGGGGTGCAGGGGAGGGACACCCCCCAACCCGCTTTCTGGAGCGGTTGGGTGAGGACCGAGGGCTTGTAAGAATTAATTTTGCCCCCAAAGGATGTAGCTGGTGGTGATGGGCGCCTCTGCCAGCAGTGCCCTGTGTCCCATCTCTGGCAGGGATTTAGAGGCTGGAAATCCCAACCCCAAGAAATCCCAACCCCAAAATAACCTTCCCAGGTGAATTCCTTCTTTCCCCCGAGCTGGAGAGCCCGCAGTGCGTCTCAGCCAGCCCGGAGACCTCTCTGACGCAAGGAGGCTGGTTAGGGAGTCAGGTTGGGGGGGTTTATGTCTTATTTTCAAGCCAAATCTCCGTCCAGCCAAGGGCAGCGGGAGGGCTGGGGCCCCCTGGGACGCACGGAGCGGGGAAATGTTTTCGGCCGCGTGCCGTGTGTGCTGAGCGAGGAGCCAGAGCGGCTGGACAGGATGCCTCGTGTCTGCCAGCTGCCGGCTTGGCCACCGCTGTTTCGGAGCCCTCAAGGCAGCGACTTGCTCACTTGACTCGTTTGCTCTGCTGGGACATCGCTGAAATTCTCTAACGTCACCCAGAATAGCACCCACTGGGCGTGGGCACAGCGCCGCGGTGAGGTTTGGTTTGAATGATCGAGTTTGGATCAGCCGAGAGCAGGGCCAGCATCAGAGGGGGGACAGGTTGCCAAGGGCCACCTCCAGGTGGGCTGGGACCACCTCCGAGCACAGAGACCATCCCCTGCCCGGCCCGGCCGCGGGGCTGCACCTCGCCCACGGCAGGAATCGGA
>NW_010139324.1:0-1233 GCF_000699245.1 Pterocles gutturalis | reverse complement strand
GGATTTCCCTGGCGGCAGGCATCTGTTCTGTGGATCCAGATGGGATTTCCCCGGTGGCAGGAATGGGTTCCATGGATCCAGATGGGATTTCCCTGGTGGCAGGAGTTGGTTCCGTGGATCCAGATGGGATTTCCCTGGTGGCAGGAATGGGTTCCTTGGATCCAGATGGGATCTCCCTGGTGGCAGGAATCGGTTCTGTGGATCCAGATGGGATTTCCCCGGTGGCAGGAATGGGTTCCATGGATCCAGATGGGATTTCCCTGGTGGCAGGAATGGGTTCCTTGGATCCAGATGGGATCTCCCTGGTGGCAGGAATCGGTTCTGTGGATCCAGATGGGATTTCCCCGGTGGCAGGAATGGGTTCCATGGATCCAGATGGGATTTCCCTGGTGGCAGGGATCGGTTCCGTGGATCCAGATGGGATTTCCCCGGTGGCAGGAATGGGTTCCTTGGATCCAGATGGGATCTCCCTGGTGGCAGGAATCGGTTCTGTGGATCCAGATGGGATTTCCCCGGTGGCAGGAATGGGTTCCATGGATCCCGATGGGATTTCCCTGGTGGCACATCTGTCCCATTGCTGCTCTGGTTGGCTGCGATGAAACAACTTGACGTGTTCTTGTCGGCCAGGGCTGCCCAGGAGGTTTCCAGAAACGACCCAACGGACCCTTTCAGACGCTCCATCACCGTGCAGTCGTGCCTTGGGCTCGGGGAGGGGGTAAGAGGGCTTTGCTCTGGGGTTTCGTGGTGCTGATGTCCCTCCCTCTCCTCTCGCAGGTCACCATGGAGTCCCCGCACCGCGAAGCCGAGCCCGGGCAGCAGGAGCAGGAGCTGCGGCAGATCCTCAATAAGGACAAGAGCAAGAGAAGTAAGAGCCTCCGTGGGGCTGCCAGGATTTTTTGGGGACTCCCTGGCCTGGCTGGTGTTTGTCCTTCCCAGCGATGCCAACCGGGTGTCGCAATAGATCTCTGTGCCCTGCGGTGATGCTGGTTGGCAGAGTTTGTGACTTCCCAGGGCACTGGGCAGGGCATGGATTTGCCTCTTGGAACTTCCCAGCCCCTGGCTGGAGCACCAGTGGCAGTGGGGAGAGGTTAGTGGCTCCTGTAGGAATGATTTTAAACACCGTCCGGCTGCGATCTCCCTGCGCCATCTAGTGCCAGTCGCTGCAGGGAGCTCACAGGGAGCTCGCTCGGAGTTTTCAGGTGTGTGCAGCCCTGCATCCCCACCCAAAGATGC
>NW_010139323.1:9823-30174 GCF_000699245.1 Pterocles gutturalis | reverse complement strand
CCCACAGAGAGAACGTGACACTGAAACAATCTATTCGTGGGTATAAAAACCTCAAGCACATCCCCCCCCCTCGGATTTGGAAAGGCTCGCGGCGCGCGCATGTGTAATGCCGGCGTTTGCCGGGCCCGCCATGTTGGAGAAGGGCAAGAGTGAGGGCGGAAGGCCCAGTCCCCTGCCCGGCTCTGAGGTAGCCGTGGCGGGGGCCGGGCGGGGGGGGGGGTTTTTGGTCTCTGAGCGTCCCAGGGGCCTGAGGGGGTGAAGGCAGCCTCCCCTGACCTTCTCTGCGTGGAGCTGCTGTCCGGGGTGTTACAGCTGCTCTCCTTGAAGGCAAACAAACAAACAAATGGGCCTGAAACAGCTTCTTAGAGTTCTTCCTACTTAAGAGTTATAAAAGCACAAAAATTGCGGTTGGGAGGGCTCAGAAGAAGGCTGTGCAGTCCAGCTCTCCTGTTCAAAGCCACATCAGCCAGCAGATCGAACCAGGGGGCTCCAGACATGGTTTAGGGGTGTAGAAGTGCTAGGTTTCACAAAGAAAGGAGGAGTGAATTCCTCCTGTGTTTGCAGGAGGAGTTAAGAAGCCTGAGGAGATGGGCCCGTGTGCCTCAGAGCTCCCCCAACACTTGGCAAGAGTTGCAGCCTGGTGAAATGCAGCTGCTCGTGATGAAAGGCACCAGCTGCTTCGCACTGGAAGGGATGGAAACTGGAGGGAGAACTCAAAATATTTTAGCAATAAGGGCTCGAGAAACTTAAATAATGAAAAATAAATGAGTCTTTTTGCTGTTCTGGGCATACAGTCAGGTCTGACTCTGTCTTGTGGCACAATGCTTCACTGAGGGAGCATCGGTTTGATGCGGATGACTGTCCTGCTGCTCCTTGTTGGTGCTGGGTGCTTTCCTGGGTCTGTTCTGACTATTCAGCTTTAGCACCCACGGTGACTGCAAGCTCACGGAGACTTGTCAGAAGCAAGACGAAAGCAATTATACAATGAGGAAGTCCAAGAGCAGCTTTCTGGTCTTTAAATGCATTGTACTTCAATATGGCACTGAGCTCTCGGCAAACAGATGGTTTGACCTTCCTCCTGTCTCACTTGTCGGAGCAGGTTGGGCTGCGAGTCGCTGAGTGTTTGTCTGGGAGCGGAGCAGGGTGCCCGTGCCATCTGGCGTGTGGCTCCGGATACACTGGATTGCTCTGATTGTCAGCTTTTGGGACGGATCCGGCGTCAATACAAGCAGCTCCTTGGCAGCACCTGCATGGTTCAGAGCCCAAGCGATGAAAAGTGGCCCTTGGAAATGAAAAGGTTCGGTGTGGTGTTGTCATGCTGTTGGATGCAATCATTCAATCCAGAATCAAACGCCGTGTTTTAAGGAGCAGTCCTGCAATGCCAGATGACTGGAGGAGACCAAATGGAGTTTGTTCTCCTTATGTCCATGGCATTTAAAAAGCCAGCAGGCTGTGCAGCCTGTGTTTTATATTGCATCATCATGCCAGAGCCAAGTAACTGATGGGACCAGTGACTGACTGTGTGAGAGCATGAGATGCCTCAGGAAGATGAAGGAGACCCCAGGGAGCCTTCAGCATCTGTCACTGACACTTCTGGGAAGGAGGAGAATACCAGCTGCTGGGCAGAGGTTGACCTGTGGTGGCTGTCCTAGCCAGGACATGTGGGTGAGTCCTCTGGTCTCTAACGGAGCTGGGTATTTTCAACTCTCAGCCTTCTTCCTGCCTCAGTTTCCCTGTTGTAAAGGAGGGATTGTAGGCACAGGGGGAGTCGCAGCTATGGATTTATGGAGGGACCCATCTGGCTGGGCTGGATTGGTACATGATGTGCTGTTTTCTCTGAACAAGGAAATGACTTGTTGATCAGATGGCGGGGCGGCGGGGTTTCGGGTGGAGGGGAGGGGGAGTGCTTGGAGAGCAATGTGCACAGCAAGGTGGTGGACCTCCCCTTCTGTCCCTGGTCTGTCTCGGTTTCTGGATGAGTCACATCCCTTCTGTCCCTACCTGCAGCCAGTGGGGGAGAGGTGGGATTGAAGTGGAAATTTGGGCTGTGCCGGTCTGGCCCACACTGGCACCAAATGTGGATTAGAGCCAAAGGTTCCTGCTCCTTCTGGACAAATAAATGTTTTGTCTTTAGCAGGCAGGAACATGCTGAGCTCCAGGCTGCTTACTGCATCCTTATCCTTTCCTGGCTGTATCCCCTGGGATAAGCCACCAAACTGTGGTGTCCCATGGAGGCAATACTCAAGGCTGTGAAGGGGAGGGAAGGATGAACCCTGCAACATGCTGGTGGGTGCTTCTGGGGAGCTGTTAGTAGGAAGAGCGCACAGACACTCTCGGGCTTTTTATAATCAATAGTTTGATCAGTCTCTAATCCCACAGGATTCCAGGAAAGCCCTGGGCTAGGCTGGATGGATGGAGAGAGTGAGAGCTTTGTGTCAGCCAAGGCCAGCAGTGCAAGGGGGAATCTCCTGGCTTGGGGCTTTAAAAAAATTTTTGATTGCAGAATAGAGATGAGCCCAGTGCTGGTTGTCGTGGAACTGGTAGCAATGCTCTGTTTTGGGAGAGGTGATGGTCCTTAAAGCCCTTCATTCACACTCGGGAAATCTTCAGTGATGTGAGTTGGGGATAATCATTATCTGTTCACGTCTCTGTCCGGGAAACAAGCTAGTGAGGGAGCGTGGGTTTGCAGAGCTGTAGTTGGGGATTTCTGCAGAGCTTCACAAGAGGGCAGAAAACGGCTGCGGAAGTGTGTGGCTCTGGGAGCCTGACAGTGACTTTCTGATGGAAGATTCTTAGGGACACTGTGGTCTGCTCAGAGGCAGAAACGTATTTTCGGATTTGCCAAGAGAGTCGGCGTAAACTTGTAGCAGAAAGCGAAAACAAGAGAAGCATCCCTGCTGTGAGCACCTTGTGTGAACAACTGTGCATTTCGTATGAGCAGAGTCCAGCTACCCTCAGCCCTCTGTCCTGTGGGAGGGCACCAGGATCCATCTGCACTCACAAAGGGAGATTTGTTCTAGGTACAAGTGTGGGGAAAGTGGAAAGGAGAAATGAAGCTGTGAGGGGGTTGTGACACAAAGGGTTTTGGACCCTGGGGTGGTCCGGGGGGGAGGCAGCATTGGGCTCTTTTTAGGAGCAGGCAGTGATGGGGACCCAGATAATCTGCATGTGACATTTTTGATTCCTCATGAAATTAAACAGAAAAGTCTCCCTGAAATCGATGCTGTGTTGGTGTAACCAGTGTGTTCTTCATCATGCAGATGTCCTGCTGGGAGGAGGCTGGGGAAACACAGCAGGGCTGTTTGGACCTGGGCATGGACTAAACAACCTGCAAAGTGAAGTGTCATCCCTTAAACCCTCACCTGTGAGGAGGGATTTGCCTGGGATGTCCTGACAGCCAGGCTGACTCCTAGGGCAGCTCAGAGCTTCCAGGGCTGGTGGCCCCTGGGCCATCAGTTCCCAGTGGTGACTCTGGTGTGGAGGTGGGACTCACTCATGTGGATCTGCTTTTGGAAATCAGTGCCAAAGTGTTTAAAATAATTTACAGGGCAGTTTCACTTTTCTTTCTTTTTATTTTTTTTAAAGGAACTAAAAATAAATCTTTAGTTGTATATCAAAATAAAAACACTGCCATCCTTCATTCCAGTTATTGCACAGTAGCTGGCATTCTTTAGACAAAGCTTAAAATAACCATGAACATACCAGTGAAAATAAATGGGTGAGTCATAGTTGTTAATGCAGGATTAGAAGTATTGCTCTTGGCTCTCCTACTGTGTAACTGTCGCGTGCTCTCTCAAGCAGATACAAGGTTTTGGCCAGCCCGGTGAAAGAAAATTTGGGATCCATCAGTTCCAGGTCCTCCTGAATGGGACCTGTGCAAGGATGTTTTAAACCAGGGACTCTATTTGTACAATCTCCAGCACCGTGGTGTCAGAAGTACCATGTAGTGTGAACTGTCAGTAGGAGTTAGGCTTGTGCCTCGCTCTTTGGCTGGGCAAGCCTGATTTTAAGGGTTAAATGGGGAAACTCACTCAAATACCCATCTCCAAAGCTGCTGTGAGCTGATCTGGCTCCTGCTCTCCTCTCTGCTCCCCCTTCGTATCTCTCCCCCCTGGTGCTGGAGTTGAGGGAGGATGAGGATGGTACCAGCACGGCAGTTTCAGAAGCTGCTCATGGATTTCAGGCTGCATGGAGTCCGTCATCTGCTTTTTTCCTGCAAAGACCCCAGATTTCCCCCTAGGAGGGACAGCTATTGCTGGAGTTTGGCTCTCTGCCTCCTGCCTGCAGCTGAACACAGGGGCCAGGGAAGTGTCTTTAAAATCACATCTCTCAGTTGTTTTGGGGGTTCTGGAGAGGATGGGTAGAGCTTCTGTGGGAGTGGAGAGAAAATGACCCTGATATGATGGCGATGTGCTGTTGGACATGGCTTATGGCTTGATGTCTCAAAGTCAACTCCCTGGGGCCAGTGCAATGGGGATTTGTGACCAGCAGGACAGATGCTGCAGTTTTCACTGCAAGTTGTGCTCATGGAGGTTTTAAGGTGGTTTAAGGAGACATCAGTGAGCCTGTGTGGAGCAGCTGTGGTCTCCAGGGCTTGCAGAGACTTGGGCAGCCCAGCGCTGCTGCATCTTGCTGGTGCTCTGGAAGGAGCTACCTTTCCGGCTGCCCGGAGGTGACTGTCCCTGCAGGAGGGACAGCTTAGTGCTCACACGTCTCTGCATCCCGCTGCCACGGTTCACAGCCTGCCCCATTAGCACAAGCTGCAGATGACAGTGACTGAAGTCAGGCGATGACATACGGCGGTGTCAGGGGGGCTGTGGTGCGTGGTGGGGGCACAGAGCTGACGGAGGCGGCAAGTCCAGTGCAGTGGCCTTTTGTGAAAGGACAGATCCAGGCAATTGGAGAGGACTCTGGGAGAGAGTGTGTAGCTAATGTGGAAGAGTCAGAGCAAGGATTCAAGCAAGTGACTGGTCAAGGACCTTTCTGAAGGTGAAGCGGAGTCTCAGCTGAACCATAATCCACATAATCCATCTGTATTTGGGTACAGACCTGTAACTCTCCCAGACAGGTCCCAAACCCCCCTCTGTGAGGGTCTCAAGAGGTCCAAAGTGGAGCTCAGCTCTGCCTCGAGGTGGTTTACACTGTGTCTGGGTTTGGATCTCAGCATCCGCATCTGTGGGGGGCGGAGGGGGCTTCCTCTTCACGTCTTTAAATAGCCTCCTCCAAATCTAGGCCAGCAAGAGGGGTTGCTTATACTTCTAGCTTAGAAAAAACCCCAGCCCACCAGGGATGGGAGCGCTGCCTGGTGCAGCATGGTTCCTCCTGTGTTTGTAGTGTGATGCTCGCTCTTACGTATTGTGGCTACGGATCCTTTGCTTTTGCTGTTCAGGACAGACACAAGCTGAGAACTACCACCCTGGGAGGAAAACCAGGGAAAAAAAAGACAGCCAGGAAAAAAAAAATGATGGAAAAATAACCTCAAAAGTGCTGCTGTATGTTGCTGACAGAAAGCATTAGTGTTCAGTTCCTGGGACAGAGCTTGGCTTCATTAGAGAAGTTAGTAGTGATGCATATTAATTGTGGAGGAGCACGTTTTTGTTATTTATGAGGTAGAGTAATGCTTTTTCATATGAATATTTAACCAAGCACCTCCCTTCCCCCCTGTTTAATTTCTCCTCCTTGTTTCAGTTGAGTTCAAGTGCATTCCTGGGCAGAAGGAGCCAGACTCACTGCTGTGCCATCTAAAAAACCAGCCCAGGTTTGTGACCAACCCTGTCTCAGGAGTTTAACACTCTCTCTGTGGCTCTGTAATTATTTTGCTTTTATTGCCAGCGTGCAAAGGCTCAGAGCACCCAGTCTGGTGCGAGCGTTCCCCCCATCCTGCTTCTGATGTTGTCTGTGAATGGTGCTCAGGTCCTGCGAGGATGTCCAAAATCTCTTTATTCCTGCAGAGACTGAAAATTACAGTTTGAAATCCTATTCCCAGCCTGGGCTTCTGTCTCAGACGGAGCAGGATCATGGCATTAAAACCAGCAACAAAGTGGGTCGAGATGCCCTCTACAAGAAGAGGTTCATTTTAGGTGCTGGGTGTCCTCCAGGAGAACAGGTCCACTGTCTTCTTTCCTCAGTGCCAGAAGAGTTTTGAAACCAGAACTCTGTAATTTTCAGTAGAAATACTTTGAGAAATGATTCTTCTCCTCCTACCTCCAGACTTTGTTTTTATCCCTTGGGAGTTCTGGTGGTGGGTGGAGGAAGCAGCAAGAAATGTCAGGGCAACCCCGCTTGGCTGGAGGCATAGCTGAATGTTTTGGGGTGACAAAGTGGCTTTTTCTAATGTCCCCTGGCAAGGCAGAGGAGAGCTCCTTGTCACCCTTCTAGCCCCTGGCTGCCTGGCCACAGCCACCTGACATCCATTGCAGCTTGGCGTTCGGGGTGCATCAGGCTGCTGTGTGTTGATGTGGTCACGGCAAATTGGACCTTTGGCCAACAGGATGAGTGACTCCTTCCTCTCTTTTCCTTTGGCTCTGAAACAAAAGGGAAGAAGCCGGAGGCTGCTCCGCGGTTGCAGTCATTAGGGCTGTTCTCCTGCTTCCCTGACAATGTGTTAATTGCTTGCCTGGCCAGCGGGTCTGCTGGGCTGCTTCTTGCAGGAGACGGCTGGAGCTTTTTTGTTGTTGTTCCTCTTAGAAAGGAGAAATAAATATCTACAAGGAGCCTTGTGCTTTTCCCCATCCTTCCTGCATTCAGCGAGAAATAGAGCGTATCGGATTTATGCTGTAGATCCCCAGAGAGCAGGAGAACCCCTGAGCCCCTTGCATCCCTCCTACCTGCACAACTTCGGGGAGCAGAGGAGAGAAATTCCCTCTTTGTCAGGACTGAGGATGGATTCTGCTCCCTCCCCTCTTGGGGCAGTTTGGGTTCGTTTGCAAGATCCCTACATTCCTTGTCTCTTAACCTCTGCAAAATAAACAGGAGCTGGCACCTCACAATGAGCAACGTCTTGCAAAAGAGGAATTTAAACTCTGCCGAGCAGCTCTCTCACTGCAATAAGTTCCCGTGATTGCATTCCCTCTGCTGATGCAATGGCCCAGAAGTCATCGGAGCTGTCTCACCAGTCAGCCTCGCGTCCGCCAGCCCTGCCTGAGCCGGGGCTGCACGCTTGTTCCTGCCTTGGGTGACTGTCAGCACACAACGGGCAAGGTTATGATGGGTGACAGCCTTGTCACCCCTCTGATAAATCATGCACCAGTGCGGCATCAGTTGTGCTTAAATTCAATGAGGACAGTGAATGACCCATCTCTCTACTTAGATTTATTTTTTTTTTTATTTAAATTGAGAGAATGGTCTTGCTGTTAAAAATCCTGCCATGGGTCTATCAGGAGCCAAGCGTTTTGGGCAGTTTCTGCTTGCCTCGGCTGGCAGCATATTTTCCTCCTGCCCTGGAGCTGCGGTGGGGCTGGTGGGTGCCTGTGTGTGATGCTGCACAGAGGTGGCAGAGCCCCGCTCTGCCTGCAGACAGCTCTGATGAGGTTTGGCAGCCCAGAAGAGCAACCTCTGACTTCTTGCCAAACATTTTTCTTTCTGCTTCACGTGGTTTGGCTAGATTGGATCCCCAGAGGTGGGGGCAGACTGAGAAGGCTTTCAGAGGTGGGAGTGTGCGGGCAGGGACAGTCTGGGTGTCTCTTCGCTCCTGTTTCTCCTTTGGGGCTGTCCTGGGGTTTAATTTGTGTCTTGGAGGGGAATTTCTTTCTCATGACCCCCTTCCCAAGGGGTGCAAATGCTTGCCTTTTACTCTTGATGTGAGTTTTGGGAATAGATTCCCATAAAGTGTGGAAACCCCTGAAATCCAGGGGAAATGGTGAAGCTGTCTTGGCTGGTTTGAACTGAGAGCTTCTCTGTTGCATTGACCTCTTTGGGGTTTGCAGAGCGGGGCACTGTGTGACTAAGTCTCAGGAGAACCATGAGGTAGAAGGCTGAGATCACACCCAAATCCCACAAAAACCATCAGCACTTTTCCTGCAGACTCTGCGAGGCAGGCAACACAATTTTGTCCCATTTATAGGAGAGTCTAACAGTGAAAACACTCCGCCAGGAAGGAGAGGTTGGACTCTAGCCCAGTGGTGTTGAAATTAATCTCTGCCAAGGATGGAGAAACTTACTGGAAGGACCTCATTTAACAGCATCCACCCCAAGAAGACGATATGATTTCCTGGGTAGTTCTTTCACCCAGAGACCTACTGGCCCTATAGACTTCCATAGGGCACACTTGAGTAGCTGTTACTCCAAGGTTGGCATTTATAAGTATATAAAAGGATGGAAGTCACCAGCTCCTGGACTTGGATGAGCCTGGATGCTGGACTATGAGTTTGAGGATGGAGTCTATAGACTCTTTGCACCAGGGTCAAACATTCCTGCCAATGGAGCTGGCCGTGGGCGGTGAGGGTGGCTCTGTCCCATGCCCCACTGGAGCGACATGCTCCTGTGGCTCTTGATAAAGTGACAACGAAGTCCTCAGGAGGAGGAGATGCATTATGGTATCATAGCTTAAATACCAGCCTGCTTGGTGCTCATTGACTGGTCTTGTTAGCACTCGCTGTGGGACACGGAGAACCCCCTCCTCCCTCTGCGCCCCTGCGAGCGTGCACTGGGAAGGGTTTCACGGAGGAAATAGAGCAGAAGAAATTGAGCAGAGCATGTGTTCCTTCTAAAGATAGCACGCTGTAGCTTGCATCAAGGATCCTGCCACACTCGGCATCCACAACTCCATCACCCTCCCTTCACGATGGGTCTCCCTGTGAGCTGGAGGGACGCCAGACCTTGAGTTCCCGGGACTTTCCTGCCGTGCTGCAGTAGACTAGAAAACGTACGCACAGAGCATGAAAAAGCAGGCGGTGGCTCTCGCTGGCACTGCAGGTGTGGTTTGGGGGGTCTGCGGCACGCTGGCGTAAAGCGGGGTGCAGAGCCTAGGCTGTTCCAGCCTTATCCGAG
This sequence comes from Pterocles gutturalis, assembly GCF_000699245.1. NCBI lineage: Eukaryota > Metazoa > Chordata > Aves > Pterocliformes > Pteroclidae > Pterocles > Pterocles gutturalis. The sequence goes on along the minus strand of NW_010139323.1, from coordinate 21,186 downwards.
CCTGGCTGTGTCACAGCACTCATACGCAGCCTCTGCTAGAGCAGAGCAGCAGCCCAGCCTTGTTTTGTGACTTTGGTGTTGGCTGGTGGCCCCCTGCGTCACTTCAATCAGCTCCAAGGCTACAATTGTATGTCCCCAAGCTGCTTTTGCAGGAATAGCTTGGTTTCCCTGCCTGAGCTCTGTTTTCTCTCATCACCCCGGGTATCGGTGTCGTGCCGGGATGCCCTACACGCAGGGAACCCCGCGGAAGCTGGCTGCAGGTGCCGTCAGGCTACGGGAGCAGATGTAGGATCTGGGCCCAGGATTTCTGCAGGGTTGTTCAGCACATTAAATCCAACTGTGCTTGCTTGCCTGGAGGTCCTCCATCTGGCACGCTGAGTCTGAGCTTGCCAGCGTGTTGCTGCTGAGAAGGGACATGGCAAAGGGGATGGGAGCTGGGAGAGGTGTTTGTCTTCAAAGCAAATCTCAAGCTGGACAGATCGGGAGTCTTGGCTTGTTGTGTGTAACCCTGCACATCCGCGGTCGCGACAGAGGAGTATCACAGGGTCTCTCTGTTTTGTTCAGCCCTGTTTTGCATTAAAAACTGTAGGGTCTGGATTTTTTTGGAATCTAGTTGTGATTTGTGGTGTCCCTGTGCAAGGTTCTGTGGAAATACATAGTCCTCATGAAGAGATGGCCCTATGGGAAAGAAGGAAGCAGGGGCTGACCCCGCTTTTGCAATTAAAAGGAAGAAACCAGCATCTCGTAGCTCTCCCTCCTATGAAAATCCCCCATTTTGGTATTGCAGAGTGCTGCCCTTTCCAAACAGCTGGGCCAGCCCCTGCTGCAGAGCAGGATGAGGGTGACAGCGTTGCAGTGATCAAAAAGCAGAAAGAGAGAGAAAAGACAGACAGTGTACCTGGGGAAAAAAAGAAAAAAACCAAAACCATGTCAAGTCACATTAAAGCAAGAAAGTCAGTTGCTGCAGGGCTGAAAGGAAAGCACTGTCTGGGGCGAGGTCTCGTAGGGTTTGAAACACATCCAAGCCGTGCCTGCGGAAGGGATTTGCATTCTTCATGGGGCCGCGGACGCGCTAGATGGTGTTGTGCTCTTTCCATTTTGAGAGCCTTGGTGTTCAGATGGGAGAGAAGCATGCTGGCTGCGGGTTTCCTTCTAGGGGAAGCTCAGGTTGGGGTACGGCAGAGAGCAGGAGGTGTTGGAGGATGTAGAGGGGGACTGGAGACGTCCCCGAGGTGTCTGGTCCATCAGCCAAGTTATTAAATCCATTCTCCTGGCAGCAGCGCTGCACTGGGGGCACTGAGCATTGCTGAGTTTCCCAATTGAAGTTAGCCTTGAAGAGATGCGGAAGCGTTTCGTTACATCCAACAGCCCCATCTGAATGTATTTTTGTTGGGATTTGGGCCCAATCCCAGTTCAAATGAAGCCCTCAGACCCATTTCTCTTGCTCTATGAGGGTGTCACAGAGTTGGGCGTTCGATGCACAGGCAGGTGTAAAGGCAGCAACCCTGCAACCTTCCCTCAGCTACCTTCATCTGCCATAAATGTCCCCCTAGGCTCAGTTTTCAGTTGATAACTAGATTTTAGTGTTTACCATCACCTGCCTTCCCAGCCTCTCCCTGCTGGGATCCGGATATCTGCACCTCTGCTTTTTGTCCTGGTTTTTATGCTGGGTTGTTTGCTGAATCCAAACCCGGTGCACCAAAACTGCGTGAACCAGGGATGAGCTGAGTTAATCCCATAAATGTGGTTTTACTTGGGTAGCAGAGGCAGGTCAGGGCTTTCTCCTTTGCTGTACGGGCTCTGACAAAGGGTTTGTAGATCCCCCCCCCCCTCCAAATGAAAGGATGGGCTTCCAGGGAGACAAGCTTTCTCTTGATTTTAGGATTATTTTGGTAAGGATAAGGAAAACAGCAGAGGTTCCTGCCTGGGCTTCCAGGTTCAATGTCCCCTTGTTTTACCTTCCTGTCTCCACATCCCCCAATCATTGCAGATTTAATAGAAGAATTATTATTTAAAATAAACACAACCTTGCTGAACAGAACGGGGTTAGCCATCGCTGGGCTGAAGTCCCTGTTGACAGGATTTTGAAGTTTCCTGAACCAACGTGTGCTGGTGCTCTAACACTGTGGGTTTATTGTCAACTTAGTTTTACTTCTGTATTAATAACTCTCCCAAATGCCAGCAGACAAATAACTCCCAGCCAGGAGGGAGCTGAGCACAATGTCTCTTCTCATGGCAGGGCTGGGGGGGCAAATACCTTTCCTCTCCGTGAGTTCAGCTGCGTGTCTGGGTGTGTAAGTTGGCAGAGGGGGTAGAAAAGCAAACGGAGCTGCTGGGACGGGGACGGGAGCAGTCCCCTCTGATCTGGGCACTGGGATCTGCTCTTGCCTAGCGAGCGGGTTTGGTTGGTGGTCTCCAGGTGGGCAGAGAGAAGTGGTTGAAGATGCTGTCATCGGGCCCCGGTGACACCAAAGGGTGATAGAGGTTTGCGTGTTACTGGGTGCTCGATTCTCTCACCCCTGAGAAACCATCAGCTCTCCGATCCCAACCACTCCTCCATGCCCCAGGCTGACTGGGATGGGATGGGATGGGATGGGATGGGATGGCTGCTTTCTCCATGCATCTGTGATGACTCGGGTTGGAAATGCAAGTGTTGTTCCCATTGCACAGCTAAACGCGTGACTGTGCTCTGATGGGGTGGCCGTCTCCACCTTCTCCCTGACGCTATGTTCACGCTGATGGAGACTTGGAAAAAGACCACCACCTCTCCAGCAGTCACCCAGCAGCACCTTAAAATAGAGGCGTGCTGGTGCGTCACGCGTCCCCCATCACATCTTACCTGGTGAGAGGATGTTGGCCAGGCGCTCGCGTTGGGAATAGATCCTGCTGCAGCATGAGCGATGGAAATGGGGAGAATCCAGCCGCCCTTCTGCAAAGGTGACCAAAATGAGCTGCTGTTTAGCTCCCCCAGCAGCTGTAAGCGTGTACCTTCCTGGGCTGAGAGGTGCCTGTGGTTCAGTGGTGGGGATGCTGAGGTCAGATGTGAGAGATCTGCGTGTGATTTCTGAGATGAACCTGCTGGAGGAAACCTTGTGCCTCAGTTTCCTGCCTCTGAAGCAAGGTTAGAACTTTCAGCTGCAGCTTTTTGGAACAAAAACCTCTTTCAGTAGGTGCGTAGGCAAGACCTGACACAGTGGGTAGCTGAGCCTGGTGGAGGGCTTTTGGGTACGGAGTAAGGGTGGATCCGCTCCGCTCTGACTGTGCTGGGGGTTACCAGCATCATCCCACAGAGGAAGAGATCATCCCACTTCACGCAGGACTGGTGAAGGGCCCAGAGATGTCTCCTTAACGTGCTGGGGATGCATGTTGGACTATGACGGTGCTTGCCAAGCTCTCCGGGAAAGCTCTCCAGGAGTTATGGGCACATCCCGTGATCAGCCAAGAGCTGTGACAAGGAGGAACAACCTCTCCTTGCTGTGGGGTCTGTGGCAGGAGCTTGGGGCACCCGCTGCCGTTGGTTTGTGCCGTTCAGTGCCCCGTCTTCATCCCAGTGCCAAATGTGCTCCCAAGGATGGGGGTGGTGGGTTTGCTTGTTTGCTGCCCTTCATTTTCCAGCTCTTGCTGGAGAGTTTCAAAGATGTTTTGTTAACGTGGGAAAGGATAAGTGGGTTTGGGTGGAGGTTCTGCAACAGCCAGGCTGCCTGATACTGCATGACTACTGTAGACATACCACAGATGTGGGGACAAATCTAAGGTTTGGCTGTGGGTTTCTGGGTCGGGGCTATTCAGCTGCACAGCTGAGCTTTGCCAAAAGGGTTTTTCTCAAAGCCGGTGCCTGGATTTCTCAGGTTTTTGGGAGTGTCGGTTTGAGGCAAGCAATCAATGGTGCCAGCTTCGGTTCGTCTCAACTTGCTTAATAGAATTTATAATCAATTTTCTTAACAGTCTTGGGTCTGAATGGCCTCCTAAGGACTTGAATTCTGGAAGCAACAATTCTCCGAGTGCCCTAGGAAGAACAAAGGCTTGTCATTCTCCTAGCAGCTTCCTTTGCAAAGCGAAAAACAAGCCTCCTCCTCCCAGCTGGGACTATAAAACGAACAAAAAAACCCAAGGTGCGAAACATTTTGTCCCAAATCTTCTCGTTAATGATGTTGGCAGAAATGACAGTCTTTGAACAGATATAAAAGTGGGCTATTAGGACCCAGAAGGATGCAGCTGGTGTCTTGTACAATGGAAAATCCGCTGGCTGGCAGCAGGGTAGCTGTGGGGTTACCGGTGAGAAATGAAAGATGCTATCGGCTTCCTTCGGTGTTTCCCTATCAGCTGCTGCAGATGGACATATGGAGTTCAGCCACCTCTAGATAACAGGGAGGTTAAATAGACATTTCTCTTAGAGGAGAGCATTCCTCAAATTGCAGTGATGCCAGGGAAGGAACAAAGGCTTGTATCAGTCAGATATTTCTGCAGCGGGGAGATTTGCATCTGATTTTAATGCATGCGGCTCTGTAGGAGAGCCTGATTGGGAGCTGAAGGCGTCTGGGGGAAGACTCGGGGGAAATCTGTGAGGTTTTCTGCTTTCTGGAAAACATCTCCATGCTTGTCACACACACACACCCCCCCAGGCACACGAGCAGAAGTTGAGGGGCGTTGGGGCTCTGCATGTTGCCTCGGAGAAGGAGATGGGGATGGTGCGTGTGTGGAGGGAGGTGTCTAAATGTGCAGGCGAAGGGACCAGGCTAGGTGTCTGTGTGTCTTCACAGCCTCCCCGAGGACAGACTTCCCAACTCACGAGTCCGAGAGCCGACTGCTGTAGCATCTGTATTAAAGCAGAGCTAATAACCAGGGGCAGCAGGTTTTCTGGATGAATGTCTTACGCTCGGCTGAGCTCCGGTCCCTGGGTCTGCAAAGGTCGGTCTTCACCACCCAGCAAGGACTAAAAATAGTCTTTTTTCCTCTTATTTTCTCTGCATCTATTTATGATCATGTCAGAGATGAGGAGCAAAAACACCACCCTGGGGATCCTCAGCTCTTTGTCCCCGGTGTCAGTCCTGGCTGCCCACCTTTGCAGATGGGGCTGGGAGCTGCTGTGGCAGTTTGTTCCCCAAACCCCAGAACTCACACAGTTTTTCACTGTCTCAGAAAACAGAAAAAAAAAAAAAAAAGAGGAACAGATGAGATTGTGAATCCGAAGCAAGGATTTTTAACACATCACCTGGTTGTATGCCTGCATGACTGAAAAATTCACAAGCCTAATCCCTGGCTTTGCTAGGCAGGGTGTGCAGCGGAGCCTGTGCAGCTGGAGGTCAGCAGAGCAGTCTCAATAGAGCAACGCAGAGATTATTAGGTAAAATGGAGAGAGTGGGGATTAATGCAAGAACCAGAAAGGATTTGGTCACTGCTGAGCTTGCTTTGCTTGGATAATGCACAGAAGCGCTTCCCGAGAAGAGCAGTGCAGCATCTTCATGGGATGTATCAAAGGTAATAGGTTCAGCACTGACCAGAATTGAAGCAGACAAATAGAAATTAAATCAACAGCTTTGGCCAACTGCCTTTGCTCTGCCCTTCCACCACCTGGACCCAGCTGGTGTTAAAATAGGATAAGAAACAACCCCCTTGGCCTCAGATGTCCGTGATCGATTGCTGTGTTTGCTCCAGGACGGTGCCAAGGGCTGTGGCACAGTCTCTCCCTTGGCTGGCTTGCGGAGGTAAAGTTTTTTTCGTAAGCAAAATTGCATTTTTCATTCAAACTCTGCATCTCAAAAAGAATTAATATGAAGCTGGGCTAAGACGCGTGTCCATATCTGCTAGGCTCAAGTGCTAAAATACTTGGCAGAGCGATGCTCCTCTTCTTCTCTCCTTCTTTTAAATGGTGACTCCATTTCCATCGTGTTTTGAGCTGTGGCCTTAAGGTTTGCAGTTCAAAGACTATCTTCCGCAGCGGTGAAGGGGCTCTGTATGGGAGTGTCTGTAGGATGTAGCTAAATAAACTCAGCTGTGGAATAAGGAGGGAATGGAAAAGCAGGAAACTTTGCACTGAAACAAGGTGTAACGTTAAAAATCTCCTCTGGCTCTGCCGCAAAGCAGGCTTGATGTGGGAATTACAGAGCAAGAAGTTGTTTTATTTTAAACGGGGAGAAAGATGCAATGAAAAGCCTTCCTGCTGTCCTTTAAATCTGTGTTTTGTACTAACGTCGAACCCGATGTGGGGCAGCCCAGATCATTTTCTTAAATTCTTTGTCAAATAAGAATAGATGTAGCCTGTGCTTTGGGACGCAGTTTGGGGCACATTTCCCCAGAAACGGCTAAGCTTAGGCTCTTGGTATTTCAGAGCAGTCTTTTACCAGGGCCAAGAATTTTTAGTAGAGTGAAGGTCTTTTTGGGGTGCTTCAATAGCAAGTCAGCTTTTCAGTAGAGCTCCTTGCAGAAGCCAGGGAGAGCTGAAAATTGTACCCTTCCTAGTTGAGAGCATCTTGCAGGATGCTCTGACGAAGCCCAAGGCACCGGCTCGTCCGCTGCATGCCACAGCTGGATCTCCAGCCTGTGTCCTCTTCCCTCACTGCTCTGGAGGGGGGACAGCTGGAAATAAGGTCAGCTCCTGTCCCCAGCAAGGAAGAGGACATTGATTTGTCGGGGGGGGTGGCAGGATGGAAGGGTAAGTTCTCCTTAGAAAGGGGTTTAGAATCATTTGCACTTACAGGCTGAACACACGCAGCTGTGACCTGGCTTCTCCTGGGATCTGGGATTTGGGGAGGATTCAGGGTAAATGCTGAGTACAACAAGCAGGAGCTGAAATCTGTCTTGAGCAGCCCATCCTTTAACTTAAAAAACCCAAACCCACGTGGTGGGCAGCTGATGAACATCCCCACAATCCGTCCTTTTCCTTCTGTCTTTCCGAGTGCCTGGGGTGGGCACACACTCCTTGTCACGCCGAGAGGGACTTCTCCAGCCTGCGTGGCTGTGCCCCCGCACCCCACTGTCCCCATGCCGTGCCCTGTGGCCATGTGCCGGGACAGCTTGCCAGGGACACATGGGACACACAAGAGGCTGTTCAGTGGCTGCACAGAGACCCCAGGTCACACCACCTGTGTGGCTCGCCAAGATCCAAGAGGCTTAATGAAGTCATCAAGAGATGTGCTGGGTATCCCCGAGTGCAGGATTTGGCCGAGATAATCCATCTGCCACCGAACATGTTGCTGCACAAACCTCAATAAATCGAGAGCGCTATATCAGCACTGGAGCCTCCCTGGAGGCTGCGTGTCCTACATAGCCACAAAATGGCAGGGGAAGCTTACATGGCAGCCTGCAAACCTGCTCTCATTCTGGGTGACGCACGGCGACTCGCTGGAACCACCGGAGATGCACCGACCCTGTGCTGTTGGGCTTGGTTTTCAACCAGCGTCAACATTGTGACCCTGAAACCAGCTGCGCACGTCTGTGGACGAGCCAGCTCCTTGGGTCCTGGGGAGAGTAGTCCCCCCCTGGATGCAGCTTGCAAAATACAATAAAGAACTGTCACCGGAGCACATTAATTTCTAATAAAATGCACCATCCATGCTTCCCCATGTCCCAGTTATCCTCTGGGAACTCACCTGTGCATGCCCTCATGCGCTCCCTCGCTGGCATAGGTAACCAGGTTCACCAGTTTCTGTCCAAACCCCAGTCTTGCTGGAGATGCTCGAAGTCCCGTGTTTCCTCTGGAGACAGACTCTCTGCTTGCGGCACATCCCTTAGAGCTGGATGGGAACTGAGTTTTCTGTTTCCCGTGATTGCGCCTTTTGATTTTTTCCTCCTTATCTTTTTTTTGGGGTTTGCCTAGGAGTTGTGGTTTTCTCACTAAATTTGTAAGGATGAGCTTGGATGAAATGGGGGTGTTTCGTTCTGGTTCTGACTCCTATGAAGTCAAATGGGGGATAAGAGCAAACACCTGGGCAGCAGGAGCCTTAATTTTTCCTCAATCTTTGGAAAGTCGCTGTCACTTGAGGGACAGCTCTTTGGGAACAACGGGGCCCATCCCAGCAAAGCTTTATATTCCTCCTAAAACATTTGTTGTTCTGTCGTAACTGTAACATGCAGCGTAGCACAGAGGAGGCTGGAGCGGGATGTTGTACAAAACGGGACCGGTGTAGGGCATTGCATTGTTGATGTAATACTAAGAAGAGAATATTTAGGTGCTATATGTTAAAAAATAGACACAATAGCCTTGGAAAGGATCTTGTAACTTCATCCCTCACTTGGTAGGGTAAATCCTGAACCTCTAAGACATTAAGGATTCATTTTAAAAAATACGTGTTTAGGGAAACTTAATGCAACAAGTAGCAGCTTGATTTGTCACGACTTACGACAAGTCTCGGTGAATATTTTTGTGCAATGCTTGCCTGCTTCTCAGTTCCTGTGCACCTGCACCCCTCCAGAGATGCCTTTCCTAGCCAAGATTATTCCACCTTGATGCTGGATATGATCTTGTTCTCTTCAGTCTCTTTCGTTAGAAGTGCGTGCACACACAGGTCACCGTTTTTGTTCTGAGATGCTCAAAAAAGCATTGGAGCTGCTACTGCACGTACCGAACATCCAGACCGGTAGCACTGGGTAGCAACTGCAGCAGCACTGGGAATACAAGAGGATCCCAAATATTTTCCACAGTGTGATTTACATTATAATACAGAGATTAAGGGTTGCACATACCTTTCAAGAACGCGGCAGCTTCTTTTTGTCACCCTGTAGCAGCAGCTGCCTAGAACCGGGAATTACTGCAGGAGGAGCAAGGTTGGGAAATACCTTTGAGCTGACCTGTGCTGTTAAGCCAGAAGCTGGGCTGAGATGTCAGGCTGAGCACAAGGAGCAGGGATTTGGAATTACCTGCGAAAAAGTCCCTTCCTAATCTTTCTGGGGTGAGAATAGAGATGAACGGGGGATTACCTGGAGCAAAGGGATTCTGCAGGAGCATCTTTCCTGCGTCAGGGTCTCCCAGGCTGTTGCTTGGGTGCTTTTCATGGGTGGTAAATTTACTCAGATGGGCTTTTTTTTTCTTTTCCCCAAGGAACCCAAGTGTTCCAGCCAGGTTGGAGTTTCCAGCCCTCCCAGCTGTGCCTGTATCCCGCAGGGCACCCGCTTGGCTCTGGTGTATATCTGGGACCTCTTCAAAGGAACAGGAGGAAACAGGGGGTCCCAGCCCGGCAAACTCCCCGTAGACTCATCTTTTACCCTCCTGTTAGAGCAAAGCAGCCTGTTTGGAAACTCAGAAGAAGGAGTGGCTGTAAACTTGGAACAGCAGTATCCCAGAAACCCCAGATGACCTGTCCTGGGGATGGAGTAGGATTTATCAGCCGGGGTCTGCGTCCTGGCAAGAGTCTCCTCTGCGCTTTCCCACAGTACATCGCATTAGTCATCCCTAATTATTCAGCTCTAGTTGAGCAAAGCCTCGTCTCTGTCTTTCTTTTTTTTTTTTTTTTGTTAGCCTGAAAACCTATATTTAAATATGAAGGAGTGGGAGGCATTTTTAATCCCAGCTGGATAATTCCTAAAATGCACAGAGGTAAAGCCTTAGCAGACAGCTGCTATGAGAACCTGCTGTTCCGTTCCCTGCGTAAAACCGGACTTGAGCACAGCTTATGCCAGGCTCTGCCTTGCTCCGTGCCTCTCGGACGGCAGCTGGGTCCTCTCTGCTGAGCTTTGCCGTCGTGTGCTGGATTTGCGTGAGCTCGTGCAGGGATGTTTGTGAAACCTTTCTGGATTTACGTGCTTTGTTTCCATCTCAGTCCTGTCGCGGGTACCCTGTCTCGCCCACGCGACTCATCTGATGCCTCTTCCCCCATCTCGCTGTTTTCAGGCCGTTAAAGTGCGCGATATTTGGGAGGCAAGGCAGTACTGTGGCTCAGCGGAGAGGGACGACAGAGCTGCAGTCAGCTCATGTAGCGTGGTGGCAAAGGGGATTTTATGGAGGTAAGTTCAGGAGAAGAAACGAGTTAAATTTGGGGCTTTTCTCGAGCAGCGAGAGAGACGATGAGGTGATACAGCCAGGGACACCCAACAGAGTGACCACAGTCCAGGCCTCGCCTCTCCCGTTTGTGAAAGGAGCCAGACATGAAATACTCCCTGGAGTGGAAATACCACACGTGCCATTTTGGTACGAGGGTCCAGAGCCCCAGGAGACGTAACTGCCTGACCCAAGGCCACGCGGGAGGCGGTGGCAGAGGCTTCGAGGCTTCCGCCAGCCTGTTCCCCACCCTCAGCTCTTCTTCATCACACGCTGCCTCTGCATCCTGTTCATTTGAGCTGGGGAGGCTTAGGCTTGCCTTATAATCTTGATTTGGAGTTTCATTATGAATTACTTGAGTCTCATGTGCCGTTTTAAATGGATTCGTTATGCTAAGTACTTGCCAAATGCATAATGAGGGTCTAAATCGGTCCGTATGTAGCAAGGCAGCAATTCAATTATTCCTAACACTCACGCTCTGACAAAAGCCTCGATTATTGCTGTCACCTGCGTTTTGGGACCTTCCCGCACACATCCACGCACACACACACAAAATCCTTCGGAGGCACTTCATGGTTTCTAGCAGCCGCCCCGTTATTTATTATTATGATAAATGTTGCTATTTTTGGCTTCCTCGCACACGAACGCGGGGCTGGGAGTTGGCCCTGCGGGGATTTGTATTAATGAGAACTGGAGCAGCTTTTGGGGGGGATTGCTGCTCTGTCTTTTCCAATCCATTCACAAAGTCTGTGTGGCAGCTCTTAAAGACTGACGGCAGAAATGAAAATTAATCAGACGAAGGGGCTATTAGCCACAGCACATCAAAGAGAGCCTGAAAGTCTTCAAGCCGACCAGTGAAAAAAGCTTTTATCTCTTTCTAACAAATGTTGAAATCCAACCACAACCATGATGGGCTCTGAAATGCAATTAGGGGTGTGAAATAATTCCAATCGCCACCCTAATCGTGTCTTTCCTGGATTTCAGGGCACTCCATGAAGGAAAGCTGCTACCTGCAGCCTGTTTTACAGATGGGGAAACTGAGGCACCATTCCCCGAGGGCACTGCAGAGCCTTGGTGACAGGGATGAGGGGATGTAGGGTTTAGTCCTTTTCCCCAAAAATTTTTTTGCAGCAGTTTGGGAAATAGTCCCAAAGTCATCTGTTTAATGGACTAATGGCTGATGGACTAAACCAGACGCAAATGTGGGCACTGAGTCGAGCCCGCTGGCTTTTCCCTGACCCTAATTTGCAGTTCAGGTCTCTTTAAATGGTGAAGCAGGCTCCAGAATACAGGTCCAGGATCTCTTCCTGCCCCTGCTCCGTGGTTTTATCCCTCTCCTTGAGTCGGGCTGGTGGAGGGGGGGGGTTGCAATATTGTTCACATGAAATTT
>NW_010139323.1:1614-9792 GCF_000699245.1 Pterocles gutturalis | reverse complement strand
CATTCCTGCAAATTTTGAAGCTCAAAAAAACCCCCTTCTTTGCTTTGGAGATTCAGATGAACAGAGAACAGGCTCAGGTCCAAACCTCAGTCTCTCCTCCACTCTGCATAAAGCCAGGAGATGCTGGTAGCCGGACGTTTTTCTTCCAAGCTCCCTCGTGATGAAATGTCAGCGCAAGGCAGCACCCCGTCCGCAGTGCCGTGGCCGACACCGGGGCTAGGAGCTGCTATGAATCATCCTCATTAAAAATAATTTCCAGTTCAGCTTTGCAGAGATGCCTCTCGCCGTCTTTGCTGCCATAATGGAGCTATTAAAAGCTCCCATGTCGGGCAGGCGGCAGACAATAGACACAGGCAGGTACAGCCTGAAACCCCGTTGCAGAGGGCACGGGGTGAAAAATGCATTTTTTTCACCCATTTCCCATGCCAGGAGCAGGAGGAGGCGGCTGGATCCCCGCGGCATAGAGGCTGCTTGCTGGGCACGCAGGGACCTGACCTTGTGGCACAGGGACTCCTAGGGAGGTGATGGTTGTCACCGGAGTGTGGGTGACTTGGGAAGAAAGGGGTGTGTGGGGTGTCTGTAGGGTCCGTATGGCCAGCAGAACTTCTTCAGTGTCCCACCATATCCCCAGCCTCACATTATCCACATGCCCCGGGCTCTGGCATCGTTGGGTTCCTCCAGTGCCAAACGTGGTTGTATGTGTGGCAGAAATTGGAGGATTTAGCAGGATTTCCCTCTCAAATTGTGGCTATTGGTAACTGTTGAGCGCAGAGACATCTTTTGGGTTGATTTTTCTCTTAACAGGCTCTGCCACCCTTGTGCGTTTCCCAAGCCGTGAGTCAGATCTTATCCTCTGCTTTTCCCCCTCCTTGAAATCATTGGGCACCTCGTGAGGTTTTTGGAAGATAATAGCAATACCTTGGGCAGGGTTTGGCTGGCTCTGCTCTGTGTGAGGGCTGGAAACTCACCCTCTGAGCGAAAGGCGAGGGTCTTCCATCACTGCTGGGTGGTGGGAGTTGGGGTGAAGGGGAGAAGGAACCCAGCCCAGACATCCCCACATCTCACCAGACCATCCGGGCGGCTTCGCGGTGCGGCGGGGGTACCCGCACTTACTCCTCGTGGTGCACCAAATGGATGAATCAAAAGCAGAAATAAATCCTGGCAATTCAAAAAGCATCGCCAAATTCCTTGTTAACTAGGAGGGGTGTCACATAGCTCTGCTCCCAAAGGGGCAGCGGCAGAATTGTGTCCTGGGGGGGACCCCTGGGATGTCTCAGCTCCCTCCCCGCTCCCTCTCTCCCCGGGATGCTGGAGAAAAAGGCAAAGTCAACTGGTTTCCTCTCTTTTGGCTGTTCTGAATCTCATTTTGTGCTTCCTCAAGAGAAGAAGGGGAACAAAGCAGCCGAGAAAGCACAAGATTTGCATTAAAAAAGAAAGCAAGCAGCAGACAAAGAAATAAGGTCAAAGGAAGGGAGAGAAGAGACTTCCAGTCGTTTTGGGGAGAATTCTTTTAAGAAGGTCTTCTCAAGTTCCCTCCCCTTTCTTGCTATCTCCAGGCTGTTAATAATTTATTATTATAGTGATTTATATTTGCAGCTAAACCTTCCGTCTCGGGAGTCTTTTCTGTTTGTAAAGACTTCAGCGAATTAACGGTGGGTGCTGCCTTTTGGACCGGAATGAGTGCCTTCGTGGAATTAAACTTTGCCTTGATACTCACTGATACTTTTTTGTCATGAGTTCATTTGTAATTGAGGTTTCTTAATTATATTTTAAGGGGAAGGTTAGAGGAAAGGAACAGCGAGACTCTTCCAGCAGTGCTTTTTATGAAGATTGAGCTGCGAAAGCGAAGCAGGCAGTGAGTCAGCATCCTCTCCTGCCTCTGCCGGCAGCCGAGCTGTTGCTGGGGTTACTGTCACAGGTGACAGAGCGCATCAGCCTTCCTGGTGTCCCCAAGATGAGCGAGGACCTGTTTCTTCTAATATAGCAAAGTAAAAAAAAAAAAAAAAAAAAGAGCCAGGCTCCAGGAAGCCCCCTCCACCCCCAAAGAAAACATCCCCGCATTGGTTAGGCTTAGAGAAATGGAAAAAAGGAGTGTGGTGGCTTTTACTTTTGTTTTGGAGGTTAGGTAAGAAAAGTAATTTGAGAGAAGCTTGCATTGTTAGCAGATCTTGTTCGTTATCACTAGCTCTTGCCAAAAAAAATGTTGGTCGGTAAAACGAACTTGACCCCTCTGGCACCCATGGGTGGTCTCCTGGTGGGACTGTGTCACCCATCGCTTGGCATCGCACCTCTTGGTCCCAACGAGGGGGCTTAAGAAGACAAAAAAGTGACTCATCTGCTACTCCTCACTTGGTTTTTGGTGCGTTCCTTTTTGCAAACACCCCGTGATACAAGGGGATTTCTGAGCGGGCTTTCCGGGTTTCTCAGTAACAGGCTGTGCAGGGAGGGGGATCCCGGAGAAGTACTGTAGCTAGAGAGCAGGAGATCTGCTTAAAAATAAATCACAGGGCTGAGCTGCAGAGCTCGCGGCTTCGAGCTCTCCTGCAGACTCCCTGTGATGCTGCATGAATTCTTTTGCTTCATGTTTTTGCTGGTTTGGGTTTCTCAGCTAGAAATAAAGCCTTTGCCTAATGGCTGGGAAGCACTGAGGATCTCCAGCTTTACCTGCAGCCTTTGCAGATCTACCAGCATCCAGATGTTACAGATAAATGCAGATGTACCAGCATCCAGATGTTACAGCTGAACCCAAACAAACTCACTGCCTGGGTTTGAACGCTGCAAGCCCTGTGCAGATGCCTCTCCCCTGCAGAAAACAGCCCCCATAGAATAAGGTTACAGCTGAGGGGGGGCTTTTTATAACGAGCCAGTTCCCAGCACTGCTAGCTCAAGGGTTAAACTCGCCGTGAAGATGGGGAGGACAGGCAGAAGAGAAGTTCCCCTGGATCACCAGCTAGAAGGTGAATGGTGACAATGTTAGCACTTATATGCAGGGTGAGGGTTTTTTTTTGTTTGTTTCAAAGCACTGTCCAAACATTAACTGATTAACTTCAGCCAGGAAGCCAGGGCCGCAGTAATGTTTTGCCTGGTGACCTGTGCAAGTTTGAATTTGGTATTTAGCCATTTCCTTTGAGACCAAAAGCCCAAGGACCATGTCGCTGGGGGATCCAGCCCGCTGGAGCATCCTTGTCTTTGTAACGTGGCTCTTGCATCGCGGCCGGACAGCAGTCACCCTGTTTCTTTCCATCACTTTATCAAACTCTAATGGGAATGGGATGGCTTCAGAATAATTATACACAGTGATTTTGCTGCTGTGTTTGTTAGAAAGTGTAAAGCAATGAGTTGTGAAAGGGGTTTTTCTGTCCCTCCCGGCTCTTCCCTACCCGTTGTGTTCCCCATTTTAACCACCAGCAGTTTCACCTCCGGCAAAAATCTGTTGTGATTTCAGTGGAAACCGGAGCTCCCTTGCTTTGGTTTTTTGGGTTAGCATGGGGGCTGTGGGCTCTCAGGCTACCCCAGTCCCGCTGTCCCTTGGGGGACTGGGATTCTCTGGGGGACCAGCCTGGTTCCCCAAGAGCTGGCTTGTCCCCAGGCTGAATGTATTGATGCTTGCGTTCCTCCTGCGAGCTCCTTACTGACACCAGATTTGCTCAGTGCTGGCTCTTCCTCCACGACGCCAAAGATGTGTGTTGATGGAAGTCATGTCCCACTTGAACACAACGTGATGGCAACGCCTCATCCCTTGTTCTTTGCTCCAGGGCCGTGTCCATCAAACTCCTGCAAACTCAGATTTCATCTCTCTCCTCTCTAACACGATGTTCACTGAACTAGCAAATGAAAAGTCCTGGAAAAATCGAGAGGATTGGGGAAAGGCAGAGAAATCCAAGAGACAAAACACAGTTTGAAAGTCCCTGCCTGCTTTCCATGCGGCACAGCGGCCGTCACGGGGATCCTGTGCTCGGGTGAGACAGCTCCGCGCCCTTGATAAATCTCCTCCTCGCTCAGCTCCCGCTGATCTCATTGCTGGAGGCCCCAGTGCCTGGAGCCAGGGCAGAAGAGGGTTGAGGCAGGCTCTGTCCCAGCAACCTGACACAAGAAAAATCACTTCATTTCTGTGATACCATTTATTTTTCTTAATGTAACTGGCTAAACAGTGAGAAAAAGGTGAAGAGGGCACGTTCTGAAAATGAACATTTTAACCTGTACAAGGGATGCTCTGCGGCACAGCAGTGACTTAGTTTCTCCGGTATTTGTGTGCAAAGCAAAATCGTGTTACTCAGGGACAGAGTTGTTTGTGCAGCTGAAGGGAGTTAGGCACCAATTCACCCTGAATATCTTGAGCATCCTCTGAAAATTCAACTTAAAATGCTATTGCGAAGAGACTGATCCCGGATCTTAGGGCAAACCGCTCCGGCCACGTTCGTTTAGATGGAGAGCTGTTGCTGGGTTGGGTTGTAGGGGCTGATATCAAGGGTTTTCCCTGCCGTGGGATGGCACGGTGGCTCACTTGGCTTAAAGGGGCTGCGAAGACTGCGCCTTGCCCAGTGCCACCTTGCTGGGTGACTGTCACCAACCCCAAAGAGAAGTGACATCCGTGGAATAAATGATTCATGGGGCGAGCAGTCACTCCTCACCCACGCAGCGCTTTTTACTGCCAGAAATGGGAGTTTTTGCATCTTTACACCAAGGCTGGGTCTGACTTGGCACTGATGCTCTCCCAGCGTGGCCTGGAGGAGTCCCCTGGCTTTGCTCCTCCCTGTCACTCAAACGCAGGTCGTTTGCCCCTCTCACGGACATTTTTACCTTCGTAATGAAAACACAGTACCGTTGCCCTGTTGTCTCCCTGGATTTGTGGTTAAATTGCTTTGTGGATGTAATCTTATCTCTTAATGACCCAATAATGGTGTGCAACAGGAGCTGAGTCGCTGAGTATCGTTTTGCTGTCATTGTGAAGGGCTTGGAACACGATCCCCCTTACAGCGGAATTTGCATTCACATTGTTTGGCCACCGTAATCCCACCCAGTTAATCACTTTTTAGGATATTAAAATAGGTCTAACTATATCCGGAGTTGTAACCCCGAGAGCCCTATGGGGCTGGATGGGATTTAGCTCGGGCAGCTCCGTTAAAGGCAACGGAGTTGCCGACCGAGCGATGCAGAGTGCCTTGCCTGATCTTTTTTAGCCAGCAAACCTCGTTCTTTGCCGGCCAGGTAATACTCCTGCTAAATGCATGGCATTGTGGAAGAAAATATGAAAAATAGCTCCTGTCCGTGCTCAGTTATTTTGGGTTGGCAGCTCAATTTTCATTTCCCCCATCTATGAACAGCAGTGAGTGTTGTCTAAGACGTGCTCCCTTCAGTAGCAGGGCTGCAGCGGTCTGAGATGGTCCCGGGGTGTTGGGGGTCCTGCTGTACTTGGTGCTAAGCCCTCTGTTAAAGAGAGGTGTCAGTTATCCCTGCGGATGCTTTTCACCTGTGCTGAGCACTAAGCAAGCTGCAGGAGTCAGACAGCAGTGAATTTTCTTCCCTCTTCCAAATTTCCATATCATCATTCTCATTTTCTGCCACCATGAGAGCAGCGAATGGCTTCTGGTGTGGGATTTAAATAGGCTCTGGGTGGGAGGCGAGAAATACTCTCTTAATGTACAGATGAGAAACTGAGGCACGGAGAGATTGAAGGATTCACTCCACAATGGATTTACACCCGGAGTCTGACTAAGCCAAGGACAGGAATAGGGACCGTGAGCTCCAGAGACAGAGCGCTAAATTCATCCTGGGGAATCAAGATTCAGTTCCCACCCCTCCTCTGCCTCCCGGGATGGTGTCGGCGGGGAATCTGTCTTACCCTAGATGTTACCCCAGAGGTGTAACCCTCCTTGGATGCTTTTGTGGCTTGAGGAGATGTGATGGGATGTCTGATTCCTGGGAATGGGGTCAGTGACCCCATCTCGGTGTGCGCTGGGATAACAGCCCGGCTCTCCTGGAAGGGGTGAGCCTCGGGGGCTGCGGGGATGGCTCCCACCTCCTGTCTCTGTGAAGGAGAGGGTGAGGATGGCTGGGCCGGTCAGTCTGGAGCCAGAGGTCATGTTGTTCAACTTATACCCAATTGCCGAGTGAATAATCAGAATTAAATCAGGGATAATCTGGTGGGAAGAACCAGTTGAAGGCTACAGGGAGGGCAAGCAGCTGAACCTGGGTGAAGCAAGCTAAGCAGAGCAGGGCTGGGGCATCCCTTCGTCTGTTTGAGCTGTAGAACGTATGTTTTGTCTGTGTAATGTATGTTTGAGCTGTGTAATGTATGTTTGAGCTGTGTAATGTATTTCATCTGTGTAATGTGTGTTATAGCTGTGTCATGGTGGGTTGCTCTAAATTAATCTTGCGAAGTTGGGTTGATGCTGCACTGTCTGTCCGATGCCAGCAGTCCCCTGCGGTGCCATCTGCAGGGGTTTCAGGCAGCGATTAGTGACCTGAGTGACAACCTTGAGCCTGTGTCCGCTCAACATTTGTCCGCGTTACAGCTCTGAGCAGCAGAGGTAGAGCTCATGTTTCTGAGATGACATAAAAAACCTCGCCAGTGAGCTAATTCTGGGTGCCGTACCGCTCTGCCCAGCTGCTCCTGGGGGACCAGGAGGGGTTTGGTGGGACAAGGACAATCCTAAAAGGCTGCTTGAGAGGCGATGGGGTTCAGCAAGAAGGAGGCAGGATTTCCAGGTGGCAGCAGGGTGCTGAGGCAGCCCCACACCTGGGAAGAGCTGAGGGTCGGGGTGAAGGTCCTGAGACATTTTGTGCAGCCCTTATCCCCCTGGGGAGGGATGCTGGGGGGTTCCCCTTGTGGTCTGGGTCTGGCTGTGGGAAGAGGGAAGCTGTGTGTCCCTTCTGCTTGGAAATCTGCCCTGAGAAGGCTGTTAAAGGAGGAAATGAGTGATGCTTGCTTTGCTTCTTTGTAGAAACCACATCTGATGCTATAGGTCAGCCTGTAGATCATTGCACAAGGGGATTTCTTAAATGGCCATTAGGAATAAAATTAAATTTGTTGAGACCAGATGCAGCAGAAGAGCTGGATGAAAAAGCAGAGAGGAACTTGCAGAGGGAGGACTGGGACATCTTGCAGTAGACAGAAAAGCCCCAGCCTTGGGGAGCAGATTTGGTTCTGCACCTCGCACCGCGAGCTCCCAGCCCGCAGGAAAGCGCTGGCTGGGTTGGACATGGCAGAGATGTCCCTTCCCCTGGGTCTTTGTTCCCCTGCCTCTGCCCTTGTGCTCAGACCTCCTGGTTTTGGGACATGACCTAGGCCACCTCTGCTGCTGTGTGACAAATTTTGGGCTTGCATGCAAACCCCTGCAGGGACACGTGCGGGGCTGGCAGGGCTGGTGCTGAGCAGGAGGTGATGCTGTTGCCGTGTCCCCCGTGCTGAACCCAACCCTGGCTGGGGACCTCACGAGAAGGAAGGAGCTGAGGGGACTTGGAGGAGGAGGTGACCTGCCCCTCCGGCTGCTCTCTGCCTGCAGCGATGCTGCTCATCTGGCGCAGCTTAATTGGCTTTGATAGGATTACGGGGAAGCACTGGAGGAGTAAACAGGGCCAGGAGGCCATGCCGTGCCTGGGGACATGGGGCTGTAGCCCCTGGAGAAATCCTCTGAGCCAGCCCAAAGCTGCCCGGAGCTCAAGGGTTAACGTCTGCGGCTGTGTTGCAGCTAAGGGGGAGGTAAGAGCTTAATCCTCCTGGTTTTAAGGGAAGAGCTTTTCCTAGCAGCATCCCAAAGGTCTGTGGCTCTCTCAATAATTTCCAAAGAGTTTGCCCCTGACTGAGATCCAGAGTAAGCTGTTGCAATGATGGAAGTTATGCCTCGTTGCCTCGAGCCTTTTGTCATCAATAAATGTTTATGGTTTAAAGCAGCGTTGTTTGTTTGCCTTGGACCAGATGACAGTGATTTATTGGCAGAAATCCTGGCAGAGGAAAGAGATGAGCCAGACAAGTCTGGAAGTGCCACACAGATGTATGTAGGGAGGAGATGGTAGTTATTGCGTGATCGTGAAACCTGCGGAAAACAGAGCCTCAAACTTGGATGTGAACTCTTGTTTCCAGGAATTTTGCTCAACCCACAAGCAATATGGGCAGCTCAAGGGTTAATGATGCTCCCGGGCTTTGCTTCCTGCTTTATCTGGGGTTTGGGATGGCAG